>NW_027438574.1:0-64692 GCF_000715075.1 Nicotiana tabacum
AGAAAACAATGTTACTACTCCTCCAGGGGAAGATGCGATCAAGACCAATTAGTGGAAGACATACTGACCTGACGAGGTAAGAGAGGACTAGTTGTCCCTTATGTTCCTCTTGTTAACAGCGATGATCTTTCCCTTGAATTGGGAAATGTTAATATGCCTCAAGATGAAGAGAGTGAAGCTAACCCTGAAACTTCTGATCTTGATTTTACGATTGCAGTCAGGAAAGGGGAAAAATAGCCTGTACCTAACTCCCTTTGAACTACTATATATCCTATCCAAAATTGCCATCCTCCTGCAAGGCCTTTATATCCACTTCTAATTCGGTATTCATACCAAAGACTACAAGGGAAGCCTTGTGTGCCCCTCACTGGAAGAGGGCGATGATGGAGGAGATGAGTGCACTTGAGAAGAATGAGACATGGGAGATTGTTGATTTACCTCCTGGAAAGAAGACTGTGGGATCTAAATGTAAAAGGGTATACACATTGAAATTTCAGCCAAGTGGGGAGATTGAGAGATATAAAGCAAGGTTAGTGGCAAGAGGATTCACACAAACCAAAGGAATAGACTATGGCGAGACCCTTTCAACAGAGGCAAAGGTCATTTCTATTAGAATCTTACTTTCCTTGGCTACACAGAGATCATGGCCATTGTATCAGTTAGATGTGAAAAATGCCTTCTTGCATGGGGACTCGCACGAGGAGGTGTATATAGAGATAGCACCCGGATATGGAATGAAAGGGGAGTCACATAAAGTATGCAGATTGAAGAAAGCCCTGTATGGATTGAAGCAATCCCCGAGGGCGTGGTTTGAGAAGTTCAGTAAGGCCATAGTTTAGTTTGTCTACAAAAGATGTGCTTCTGATCACACACATTTCATAATAAAGGGTGAGAAAGTGAGCCGGATCATAGTGAATATTTATAATATTGTGGTCATTGGTGATGATGTTGATGAGATTGCAAGATTGAAGGCTTACCTGAGCCGCACCTTCGACATAAACTTGGCATGCTAAGGTATTTCTTGGACACATAGGTTTTCGAGATCTATAAGAAGTAGAGCCATCTCTCAAAACAAGTATGTCCTTGATTTGAAGAAAACAGGGATGTTAGGTTGCAAGGCCGCAATTACCCCAATAGAAGAAAATCATAAGCTTGAAGAAAAGAGAAAAGAACCCGTGGATGATGCAGGCATCAGAGGCTTGTGAGAAAACTTAGATATCTTATTATCACTAGACCTGACATTACCTATGTTGTGGGGTTGGTAAGCCAGTATATGCTTGCTCCTTGTCAAGCACACCTACATGTAGTATACAGGATCTTGAGGTACCTCAAAGGTTATCTTGGCAAAGGTATGGTCTATACTAATCATGGCAATGGGAGAATTGAAATCTATAGTAATGGTGATTGGGGTGGGTAAGTAGAGGACATGAGATCAACTTCAGGATGAGAAAAGATCGCTGAGAAAGCATCTTGGCGAAGATAAAAGAGTTCGACACCTGAAAACCCCGAAACAAAGCCCGTATTCTTCCTAAACCCCCTATTCTTAGCATGACGGATATTGAATAAAGGGACGACCGAGGGGGTACTGATTTGAGGGAAGCATAAAGGAAGATGCCGAAAGGTTATGTTAAAAGAGATGGCTATGAGACTAGTGCAAACAATATGTTTAAATAGTAGATTTAGTAGTCTGCTTTCTTTCTCCGGGTATGAACTCCTCCCTTGAGGAAGGCCCCTGTTGTGGCAATTCAACCTAGAGGGTATAGTTACTATAACTAATAAGAAGCATAGTAAAGTTAATGTAGAATAATAGAATCTCTTATTAGCTTATGAAGGAAGGAAGCAAGTGTAGCTTTGAAAGCAGCAAGGAGGCATTAGGGGAAACCTAGATTCAAGGTCGGAAGAATCGGAAACAAACTCGAAAATGGAACCTTTTCTCTAGCGGCCTCTTGGCTTCTTTCTTTACAATCAGTCCAGGCCAGTAGCTGCTCCTGGCTTTCGGACAGCTAGAGCACCGGCAAATAGAGCGAAGATTCCATAAGGAGAAGAGCCAAGGCTTGTCGTAGATAAGAGTTGTATATGATAAGTTTGAGTCTTATATCTTATTCGCGAGAATTTCTTCTCTCCGGTCTTGTCTCCTTAGTAAGTGGCTGCACACACCTGTCTTACAGATAGAGTCAAGCATGAGATGGGTATTTACTTGTTCTTTTTAGCATGTGCTAGCTAAAGGGTATCTGCGGTTGAATTCGTTGTTTTGTTGGTCGGCTGAGGAAAAGGCAAATGGTATTTGCAAGAATAGATAAGGCATGATTTTCGTCTTGATAAAGTGTAGAATAAGGTTGTCTTTCCATTGAGCCGGGGAGACAATCCAAATCGTAGTCAGTGTCCATTATTTGATTGAGCACGATGTGGTCTGCTAGTCGCGTTAAACCATCCAAAGGAGTACCGTCAGCCCCCAAAAGTGCTTTCCTTCTCGCGCGAAAGAAAAAAGATGTTTAGCTTTTTTGTCTGCCTCCTTTACCTATCAAAGATTCTGTTAACATTGCAGATGGCACTCTCTTACCTCTTTCACACTGTGGGTCTATGTCTTCATCCCGGATTCTTCATGATAGATTCCATTTTCCTCCTAAAAACAACTTGTTTTCTGTCAGTCACCTTGCAGCTAACCATCTTCGTCTCATCTTTTCTTCTTCTGAGTGTCTTATCCACGATCAGCGCACGGGAAGGATCGTTGGCCGGTTAGGAAATCTTTATTATACGGATATTCTTCTCTACATTCCTTTTTTTCAACTGCTTCATTAGGATAAGGAATGGGACCCTCCGTCGCCTGAGACATACACAACAGATAGTGCAAGACTTCTTCCATTGTCTATGGTATATTCCAGCATTTCATTCAGATGGGTTGAACAATTCATGTGATTATTTACAGTTGGCAATTGTATGCTCCTGTATTAAACATAAGAATCCAAAAAAGTGTGCCTTTCTTTGGATTGATTCATTCGTTAGTGTCCACTTGTGATTTGACCTACGACTGATTTAAGGATATATCACAGACAACTACTTAAATTTAATTAAGGGGTCCTACTCGAGTGCAGTCATTCATAGGTGCAAGGTACTTTACTTACTATTATAAGTGGATGACTACAATATATAGATCTGGCTTTCTTTACTTAAACAGAAGTCCTAAGCTCTTTCTAAGTTTAATATATAGAAAGTTTGGAAAATAAGTCAAATCTCCAGATCAAGAGGTTGAGGTCTGAACTCCGGCGGAGAAAAGGTGTCAAGGGTCTTTGATTTCATGCTCCTGAAGATAGGAATCAAACGTGAGTTGTCGTGTGTTCATACTCCGCTGCAGAATGGGGTGTCCGAAAGAAAAGACCGACATATAGTTATAGTTGAAATGGCTTTGACTTTGATGATAAATAATGGAGTACCAAAGAATCTATGGGTTGAAGCATTCACTACTACAGTGTATTTAATCAACAGATTGCCATTTTCTGTTATCAACATGCAATCTCGCTTTTCTTCTCTTTATGGTCGTGATACTTTTCAGGGGGAGATCACTACCCTTTCTGAGACATCTGACTGGGTTACTTTAAATCAATCTTCAGAGCACAGTTCCGATAGTACAGTTCAAGGTGCCGATAATTCATCTTCAAAAATCATTCTATCTCTGTTTGCCGCCTCAAGCGAGCACTTTGTGGCCTTAAACAAGCACTCAACCTATACAAAGGGCTATAGCTGTCCACTATAGGAGCTTTCTTCTAACAATCCCTTATTTGGTATGTCACGAAATCATGAAGCGAACTCGTTCTGTTTAATATCTATATGGGGGAAAGAAGATCGAAAGCCATTGAGTAGTGAGACTTTCTTTTCCAGAGTAGTCATAGAAAGAGAATCGAGGGGTCTGCAGGCATGAGTGCTCAGGTACGCCGTCAGTATAAATTCCTAGTAGTTTCAGTTGTATTTGTTTTAACGAAAAAAGAATAACCGAAGTGCGGAACGGCCGTCCAACTCCCCCAAATACAAGGGAGCGGGCACTGCTCTCAGCCTGTCGTAACAACGAAAGAAAACTCCACATACCGGAAAAGAAATTGACCTTATTCCTAGAACGGAATATATACATTGGTACAAGAGGAGGCTCGAGGGAGCTCGAGCGTAATATACGCTACCATCGGAGAGACTTTAGCCACATCTTAACCCATGGTTGAAGAATGAGGCGATTAAGAAAGTCCTCCCCTGGAAAAAATATCCGAAGATCTTCTCTTTCATTTTCATTACAAATAAAGCGAAGGTGCTACTTTTAGCCCTTTCAAGAATGAAGGCCCGCGCGACACTCGGCGTTACCACTCCCAAATATGGAAATCCTAACCACAGTTTTAATGATAACGGGCGGCGAAAGCATACAAAGATAGTGAGGCTTCCATCGCTTAGATTTAGGGCGATAGGGCACACCACAGATACGATAAGAAGCACCCCTCAATCGATAGGTCAAACACAGAAAGATAGTACCAGTGACATCTCTAATCTTTGAGAAAATCGGGGTCTTTTCCACATAATAGCGTCAACCAAAGACCGGAGCATCTTAGCAGACACTGGAGAGAAATCCCTAGTAACTTTGTCGCTCAAAAATGATTTGGCAAACTCCAAAACATGACTTATAATAAATAATCTTTCAAATAGGAGACTTTTCTTTAGATATAGTTATAGTACACTGAAACTATATATTATGCTAAGTGGTTGTCACCTTCTCGTCGGCGATCACCGTCACCAAGAATGGCATAGTTGCAAAGCTTCGTCGTGCCATACACCCTTTCAGTAGCTATCCACACAAGCATATGATGTTTAAGTGTGAATAGAGGCCAAGAACTAAAAAATCCGAGGGGTTGACCCTTCGTAAACATCACAACCGATGACCTATAGCCTTTATTATAATTATAGAAACTATATGGTAATTGAAAGACTACAGAACAAAGTATGAACGTCCAGGAAGTTGCAAATGGATTTCCGAACAACCCTGCATACAGGACGCCAGGATAACAGATAAGGAATCGGTAGCAGCCTTAAGATAAAAAGAGAAAATGTTTTTCTTTCTTCTCAAGTACTGCAACGGTTGGGTCTGATTATAGGTACCATCCATTCTTAACCTTGCCAAAACCTTCATCCATCGTGTATAGGCCGTACCAAGGCCTAATATAAGGGTAAGCCAATAGCGAATAACTTTTTCTTCCCTGCCTCCTCGACCTTCATTCCCATCCTTCAGCGAAAGTGATAGCGGCTGTAGAATCCACCGGTAATGTGTGGAAGAGGGTAAGATTTCTATGTGGATAGGACGTATCAACACCTTTTGCATCTTTTCATTTTAAAGGAAATATATTTGAATAATATAGTGTTGGGTCCTGAGGACCAGGATGGCCGAAGATCAAAACCTAAATGTGCCAGGGGTTGATCATCGAAGCCTGGGCAATAACGATTAAGGAATTTGAGCGCTGATGTAGGTAAGAGCCACCTTCATAGTCAATTCATTAGGGTTGTCACCTTCTACCCGGAAAAGTATCCACCGTTTTCTTTATCTGTTAAGCCTCACAGCTATGGGACTTCCTAAAGAAAACTGCAATCGCAGTTTATCAACCACTCACAAGACCACCGAGATCTTCGACTTAGCTCCCAAAGGTAATCCACCCAGCCCTTTCCAACCCATACAAAGTGAGCGGAAGATAACGAAAGGGAGACAAGGTCCTAACTAAATAGAACACAAACTCCCATTCCATCTATCATATCAGTCGAGTCAATCTGTATCGTTCTTATCTATAGATAACGCAAGAGAGAACTTATGACCTCGTGGATGGAGAGGGATTCGAACCCCCGGTATTTCTATAAATACTTCGATTTTCAAGACCGACTCTTTCAACCGCTCAGACATCCATCCCCTTCGCGCTTTGCCCGCCCTATCCATCCGCGTGCTGGCAGGTAGGGGCTTATCTATGTGATTCTCTATGCTTTCCTGCGCCTATCGGCTGATTCTATTGTCTGCCGGTTAGCGAAACTTTTCCGGTAGTATAAATCGCTACGCTTCGCCTCTTTCTATATGATAATATGCATCTTGGTTGCTGCGCTCCATGCGGGTAATAGCAAGAGAGTGAATAATGAATGATCCTCCAAACTAAAAGAGTGATTGAGTCCGACTCAAGCGAGTGAGTGGAAGGCATGGCAAGAGAGCGAGTTCGACTCGCGAACGATCAGCAAGTGAAGGACCGATCCTTTTGCGCCAATACTGTTGCGAGACTGGTACTTGGAGGCTCATGAGCAACATGTAGACTAAGGTTGCCCATCACTCCCTCGCTCTTTTTTGAAGGCCCTTTCAATTCTCTTTCTAGTATGGTTCCTCCATAAGAACACTGAACTCCCAGCTTCGCAGAGCAGCTCTCTCCCCAGCCCACAGCATAGTGTGGAATCTGGATCCTTTCATCGAGCACCATTTCTTTTAGATAGAAAGGTGTTATGACTCTATTGGATCAAGTCATAACCTAAGCCTTCTACTAGTAGACTACTATTTAGAGACTAAGCTCTATTTCAGAGATTGGACTCTCTTATTGTGATTAACTCCTACAAGTAAGAAGCTGTTCCCGAGCCAGGTTCCTTGGATCCACGTGTTCCTAGCCGGGCCTAAATGGATGAATGAAGAAGGGCGCCCGGGTAGACTTCAAGAGCTCTTGCTCTGCCTATCCTCCTACTTCTTATTCTGGGGGTAGAAAGATACAAACCGCCTACTCTTTAAAGCCCTACCATTAGATTGAATAAAATGAAAGTTGCTTGTCCTCACTAATAAAAAACAGCAATCCCTCCCCTTCTGTTACCTACTTTTACTCATTTCTTCGATATACCTCAATACAAGACAAGCTCAGGAAAGGATAAATAATAAAAACCGGGCTATCGCCCTATCTAATCAGCTTTCCCCTCTCCTCTACGGAAGTAATCTTTTAATCTATTTCAGTTCCTGTGTCTGTCTCTATCGCCATATTCTCTATCAATTGCCTATCCTTTCTAGATGAGTGGGAGTCCCTTAGCAGTAGCTTCCAACACTTAAGATTGACCTCCTCAAGTGCCAGATATGAATGTTTTATGAATTTCATATGGGACTACTTACTTACCTAAAGTTCACTTTTGGTTTACCGAAAAAGTTGACTGAAGGAACTGACCGCTTTTCGAGGCTCCCCCCTGAATAAGTAAGGCCCAGCATGCTCTGTCTCTCAAATACAAATGCCAAGAAATGTATTCCTTGGATAAAGTGGAAAAATGCTAAAAAAATCCTTTCATTTCTCTTTAAAGGCCTTTGTCCTACTTATAGTATCAGTCCTCCAGCCAATACTTGTGTTTTTATTAACCAAGAACATATGCACTTTGTTGGCACTAAAAAAAAAGGTTATTCAATCCACTAGTGCAACTGAAGGTGCGCAGCCTCTTCTTAACCGAAACAAGAAAGAGCTCATAACCACTGCTTATGAACAGCTCTCCTCAACTTAAGGCGCACCTACTCTTACTAGAAGTCTAGTCTCTCTCAGGTCCAGTTTCGATCTCTAACTAACTAACTTACAACATAGGCCGAAAGAGAGATATTCAGAAAACCTGATTTCCTATCTTAAGAACCTGACTCAAAAGAGAAAAGAAGACCGGACTAAAAGAGATCTCACTTTCGACGATTGAACTTGACTTTTATATCCAGATTGGAACTGGACTTAAACGTCTTTGGATCCTTCTTAGGGCCGGCTTTCACTCCACTTTCACTTTCATATCAAGAACGTCAACTTGCACTTGCAACATAGATTTTGACTTTCTGGAATCCTTGCTCCTGGCTTATATTCACATAGGCCACTCATAAAAATAAGACGTTCAACTCCCTAAAACACGTGTAATTGAGAGAGTCATCATATCAGTGCCTTGGGGAAATGCCTACCTTCAGGAGAAGATTACCGAATGAGTTTCAAACTTGTCCTCTTCGCTTCCCAAGATATTTAGGGAAAGGGGCCTTGTCGGCCACCGCTTGCTGACGATGGAACGCATCATCAATTAACGGGTCCTCGCCTTGGACTTAGTTGGAAAGGTAGGTGTTCGGCATGTCCCTTGCTTGCGAACTTCTTTAGTAGGGCGGAGGTGCCATTCCTCATGTTTGCCGTTGTCCCCAGACTTCACTCTTTCAACACTTGTATACTTTATAAAGAGTCAGACATGCCCCTGTCCCTGTCTCCAAGTGTGTGATCCACCGATTCACTGAGTGACTTTTTCTTACCGCTGCACTTACGTCCTTATTTCTTAAAGCCCTATCAGAATTCCCTTGCCGATTGAAGAAAGCCTTATATGGTTTCAAACAAGCGAGAAAGGCCCTTTCTATCTTATTAGCGCGCTAGCTGCAATTAAAAAACAGCGCTAACGAGCAAGAAAACGGATACGCTAAGGCGCAACTTCGCGCAGCTGCTGCGCCCTTGCTTTTTGCTTTAGAGCAAGAGCTTGTTGGGTAGTGAAGTGGTCCGTGAAGGTTAAATAAGAATTGTGTTAAGTAAGCAGAGTAGTCAAGCCAGAGAGGAAAAAAAAGCAAGAAGTTGTTTTCGTTCGATCGACGGAATCAATCGTACTTTCACTGCTGTGGACCGGCTTTCAAAAAGCACATTTGGGCAGCAGCAACTATTGGGATCCAATTTCGAGATCAATTCGACAATGAAACTCTTTAAGCAATGATCTTATCTATGTCATTTCTCTTGACGCGATACAAAAGACGACTTTCGAGAGTCACTTAACCCCTTGACCTCTTCTCTCAAAAAAGACGCTGTGCGGGCAAGTCGATCAAAGTCAGAGCGGGGATGGAATGTTTATTTACAGTTGTTGTAGTACGACTTTTCATTTCCTATTCGGTCTTTCAATAAGTAGTCAGCTACGGGCATAGTCAGACATAACATTGATTGAAGCAGCTGTTGGAGAGAAGGTACCAGTCAGACCTCCAAGCACCGGGTAGTATGCAGCGGCAGTTTTCAATCATACAATGTGTACTTTTAGTCTGACTTTTAGTGGTAGTCAGCTGTCCTCGTTCTCCTCTTTGAATTTCCCTATTGAGTAAGGGTCGGTGTTTGCAAAAATGTCGAGCCGATGGGGTCAGGTACCAGTAGTGACAATAGCAAAGAGGGGCTGGACACTAGTTGTGCGAGTGAAATGACCCAACTAGACCTAGTCAGCCCGAACCGTTTTGCGGTTCTAGAGGACCCTGAACAAGAAGAGGCAAAGATGACAGATCTGGAAACTGCTGAACCGGAAGAGATTGCTCAGGATGAGTGTTTGGCTAACAAAGCCGAGGAGGGTGTAGTCAAGGAGAGAACTCCCGAGGAGAGTGATTTGGCTCATAGAAGCGAGGATCTGGAAGAGAGGGTCAACTATGGCAGAGACTAAGGGGGACTTGTTCTGTGATAAACAAATGACTTCAAACAAGAACCTCAGGCCATCCAAAAGAGGTGAACCTGAGAAGAGCAGTAAGAGTAAGCGTTCAAGTACTGGTGCTATAACCAACAAGGTGGAAGATCCTCCCCTGGTTCGAATCAGCCTAATGAAGAGTGGGCGAACAAGATGCAAAACATATCATAAATGTTGGATTCTAAGAAAAAGGGGGGAGGGGGAAAGTAATGGCCAAAGAACAAAAGACAAATAAGGGCTGTACAAGACGAAAAACCAGAGGTAGCGCTAAGGTGCGAGGGGAGTGTAAAAACAACAATAGTTCCACAAGAAGGTCCTTATATGGAATGTCAAAAAGATCGATAAATTCGAGAAGCAGAGAGAGGCCAAAGATTATATAAGAGCACAAGAGGAAGATTTGATTGGCTTGGTGGAAACCAAAGTGAGGAGTGGAAAGGCAGCCAGAATTACCAGATGCTTGGGAAAGAATTAAAGTAAATCCATTACAGTGGAGAATGAGTAAATAAGTTTGACGAGTGTAAGGGCTAGTAAGACCTACCCGCTTTATTGAGCATTTTCATTCACTGAAGCAACTTGAACAAAATAAAAGTAAAAGAAAGAAATTCATTGACTTCGAAAAGAAGGTCAATTAAATGAGTACTAACTTTCTTCATTTACTTTGTTGTACAGTGTTAACAAGAGCTGACCCTCTTTATTCACTACAGTCCCGGAACAGAACAATCTTGTGTCATAAGAAAGGCTATTATCCAAATCGAATTTTGCTTTTTTTTTAATTGGCTTCATCCCGAACGTCCCATTACTGATGGGGAAATCTGTTCGGAAAGAGATATTTATTAAATAAAAAAGCGGCATTATCCCTAAACTTTAAGAACACACAAAGAAATCATGCTACACAACTTATTAATATCATCTGCAGGAACTATCCCTTCTTCAATGTCTATTGATACTAGATTCTCAAATGTAAAATCACTAGGATCCCCATTTATTTTACCATGTATACTGAGGTCCCAAAGCAGATATTGCTATTAGTCCCAGCTCATTGATAAAGTTCTTCAAATCCCTTGCTCTAGGTTTTGACTGGTTTGAAAGGACCAGGAAGCAGATGTCTATTCAATAGAAGATGTTGTTCGACCTTTCTTTCATTTAGTTTGAACCACCCGAAACAAAAGGAAAATCAGGCTAGGAGATGACTCGTAATCGATCCGTCTGTTGGACCCTGGACCCACCCGGCCCGTATATTTCATAAGATGTGTTTCATTCGGGAGGATGAACTAGACTTTTTTCATCGCCCCACCCAAGGCAGATCGAACAAAAGATCTTCCCACTAATGCTTTCATTCTCCCGGCTATGATACTGGTAAAGAGCCCTCTTCCTTCTCTCTGACACGGTTGTTGAGACACACTAAGTAGTCATGGGAAAGATAAATGTCATCTGTGTGAAGGATATTGAGATAGCTTCTTCCTTCTCTGTGCGTGGGTTAGCCCTTGATCGGATAATTATTCTTATTTAAAAGTCAAAAAATAGAGTTCTTTTCACTTTAACAACTGTGTTTTTTCTAACAACTCGAAAGGCGATTCCCCCTACTATATACAACTCCAGACGCGACAAGAGTGCTTATTACCTAAAAAAAGATTCATTCCCCTTCTCTTCCCGACGATCGGTAATTCTTTCTAACAGCTCCATCTGCCCATCTGAGAACAACGCCCTTCTTGCAAAAGCTCTTCTTACGCTAACCCTGTTCGTGGGATCTTTTATCCTTTCCTTCTTCCTAAGACAGTAAGAATGGAATTGCCTGAATGATATCAGTCGGAGCGCATTCCCTCACAGCTTCTTTTCTTCTCAAGCACTTGCTATTTCATCTTCTCTTAGATAGGCTATCTTCCGATTCAATGCCATCAAAATGTACTTAGCATGCCTACTTTTCCTTAGTTCAAATAGCCCTAGCTAGATTCTCAAGCTCAGATAAACCCGCAACAAGAACAGCCTTTATTTTATGTCGTGCCGAAAGGACTAAGAGCTCTTATTCCGCAGTCTTTAGCACATAGCAGTCGACGCAGTACTGATTCCTGGCGGTTCTGCTAATCTTCCTATAAATTCCATTCCTAAAAAACCCGGCAATCGTAGACTGCTTTGGTTTATCTAGTCTTGATAAATGAGAGGGACCCGCTCTCATTCCACACAATAAAAGAAAAAGGTCGTCTTCTCAAAGTTCGTACCTGTACCGAAGAGACCAGACCTTGGGAAGGCATCACCTATGCTAGAAGGCTTAACAATCCTCCTTATTAGTAGCCCAGATCTGTTTTGTGCTCGGCTTGATGCTATCTCAGATGTCCATTCAAAAAGAGCTATTGGGGGCAGCCCTACTAATTCGTATTCGTCTTTTAAGACAGGAGCTCCTAGGCAAACTCGGAAAAAAAGGAGTGGCTCCCGTCCCTAAACAAAGCACCAGTCAGCTTTTGCCTTCCTTCTAACATAAAATATACGGAGAGAGGAATCGACATAATAAAGTAGGAAAATTTACTGAAGAAGTGCCGGAAATATTCTTAAAAGAGCTTCTTTGAAATTTCGTTATCTTTTTTAAGATAGAAAGTCGAATCACTAACAAAGGAATTTTCTTTCGGGATGTTGACAACGTCAAAACAAAAAGAGAAGTTTTTAGTGAATCGTCATTTTCTCACGATTGGGTGGGTGTGAAGTGTACTGAGGTTAAGGTACAATACCGAGCTCGAGATGTTAGAAGGTGCAAAATCAATGGGTGCAGGAGCTGCTATTGAATCCGGTCTTAGATGGTTGGAATACAGAAGCAATAGCATGATAGGAATAGCAGGTTTAATAGAGATGACATCACAATAGGATGAAGACGAGACTTCTTATTTGCTTTCACGTGGAAATGGGATAATGTAAAAATGCCTTTGAAAGGCAACTAGTGAGAGAGATTACTTGCTAACGTATCCCTAAGGGCATATCGTCTAAGTCCAGGAGTTAGTGCATTGGATTCCTGCGCAACTGCATCTAGTAGAGTTGACATAACACCAAGAAAATCTCCTTTCTAGTCTAGGACTTATAGCTTTGGAAATTTAATTAGTCATGCAACTCCCCTAGCTGCACATGAATGCACCGAGAAGTCCCTCGCTCGGGTTCTTTGACATCGACTCAGTTGCTAGAAAGAATGCGGGCTTAGGGCCAATAGAACTAGTGTTTCTTCGTCACCCTCTAGCGCACTGAACTTGTGAAAAGCATGATTTAAGATATTCACTGACAAAAGTAGCTGCTTAGGTTGCATATATAAGAATACGAATCGAATCCACAATTATTGATATTGAATCCGCTTTTCTCACCTTAAAAGCTGGGTAAGCCAAGGGGGGACTTTGAACTGTTAAGAGGTGCCTAGCGCTTTCATCAATATGAAAGAGGAAGCTTCTGGGCTGCACCTGTACAACTAGGGATTGGGGGACGTTGAATAGTAAACTAAACGAAGATGACGCTGTCCAATTGGCCGAACGGAAGATCGACATGAGAAGCCAATGTTCTTGGTACAGAATCCCATGCAGATTTCTTAACTGTTTTGTTAGGCATTGGCATGAGCAAGAAAGCAGACAAGAGGAAATCAGAAGAACGGGGATTCGAATCGCCTATCTTTTCCCCTTCTTGTTTGCAAGAAAAAAAAGTAACTGAACTAAACAGTAAATAGGAGGCATAGTAGCAGAAATAGAAAGATGCCCATCCCATTGTATTTGGATTTGGAAAGAAAGAAGAAGATAGGCTCTTTATTCTTTTATAGAATATTTTCTTAAAGTTAAGTTAAACCGAAATTTGAAAATTGCGTATAGTATATAAGAAAGGTATCCGCTCTGGCTTTTTAGGAAGAACATTGTTTGCAA
Source organism: Nicotiana tabacum (assembly GCF_000715075.1). NCBI lineage: Eukaryota > Viridiplantae > Streptophyta > Magnoliopsida > Solanales > Solanaceae > Nicotiana > Nicotiana tabacum. The sequence continues at coordinate 13,335 of NW_027438574.1, forward strand.
GATCCAGTCTTAGTGAGAGAGTTGGGATTGAGCTTTCACTAATACTAATAGAAGAATTTTTAGTAAAGGGAGGAAAGAGCTAGGTCTCGTATAGAAGAAGGGGTTTTTTCGCTTTTCGACAGGAGATGATAGTAAATGATTGAAGCATGAAAAACATGGTAGTGACCAGAAAAGATTGTTCAGTATAACTTATTAAAATATGATAAACTCTATGATAAACAAATAGGTTAGAGGGAATATGTTTAGTAAACACATGATAAGGATAAATAGTAAATCTGAATGAACAACCACACGTATTTATTAGAAGAAAATATTGACTACAAAATACTTATATTATATATCTTTAACAGACTTAATAACGATGTTAAAAGAAAAATTTATGATATTTTAGTTACTTTTGAAATAATATATGTAATGGAACAAGCATTTACAGAACTAATTGTATCACAAGAAATAGATATATTAGATCTATATGAATTAGATTTATATTCAGATTAATGATCACATATCAAGTTAATAAAATCTGTTTATAAATGAAATATAACACTTTTCATTACATAAGATTCTATAACACCCAGAAATGGAAACTTCTTAAAAACCTCAGTAACATAAATAGAAAAATAGATTGTGTTAAACACAATATTAAAACCTGCAAAGACATAATTAAATATAATAGATTACGTAATAAAGCTTTATTAACTATAGAGAAAGAAATTGAATTTTATAAATATAATCTTGAGACTTATCAACACAGAAAAACAATAATTCTTACAAATATTAAAACAATGAATATATGTATTAGCAGGTATACATCGCAGTATTAAAATTAAAATGACCCCCCCCCCCCCCCACAAAAAAAAAATTATACATCGCAGTATTAAAATTAAAATGACCCCCCCCCCCCCAGCATAGTGAACAAAAACGAGGAAAAAGTCGTATGGTTATAGATTATAGAAATTTAAATGCAAAAACAAAAACATATAATTATCCGATACCAAATAAAATACTAAAAATCAGACAAATACAAGGATATAACTATTTCAGTAAGTTTGATTGTAAATCAAGATTTTACCATTTAAAACTAGAAGACGAATCTAAGAAGTTAACAGCATTCACAGTACCACAAGGATTTTATGAATGGAATGTATTACCATTTGGATATAAAAATGCACCAGGTAGATATCAACATTTTATGGATAACTACTTTCACTAGTTAGAAAATTGTATAATATATATAGATGATATACTGTTATATTCTAGAACAGAGAACGAACATATAAAACTACTAGAAAAATTCATACACATTGTAGAAATATCAGGAATAAGTTTAAGTGAAAAGAAAGCAAAAGTAATGAAAAATCAAATAGAATTTTTAGGTATACAAATAGACAAAAACGGAATAAAAATGCAAACCCATATAGTACAAAAAATAATTAACTTAAATGAAACACTTGATACAAAAAAGAAGTTACAATCATTTTTAGGATTGGTTAACCAAGTAAGAGAATATATTCCTAAATTAGCAGAAAACTTAAAACCATTACAGAGAAAATTAAAAAAGGATATAGAATATCATTTTGACGAAAAGGATAAAATACATATACAGAAGATAAAAAATATGTGTAAAAAATTACCAAAACTATATTTCCCAGATGAAAAGAAAAAGTTCACATATATTGTAGAAACTGATTCTAGTGATCACAGCTATGGAGGAGTTCTAAAATATAAATATGATAATGAAAATATTGAACACCATTGTAGATATTATTCAGGATCATACACGGAACCACAAATTAAATGGGAGATAAATAGGAAAGAACTATTTGGATTATATAAATGTTTGTTAGCATTTGAGCCATATATTGTTTATAACAAGTTTATTGTAAGAAAAGATAATACACAAGTAAAAGGGTGGATAACACGGAAAGTACAAGATTCAGTAACTACAAAGGAAATAAGAAGACTTGTATTGAATATACAAAATTTTACATTTACAATTGAAATAATACGAACTGACAAGAATGTTATTGCAGATTACTTGTCAAGACAAAAGTACTCAAACTGATGAGAATCAAGAATCGAAAGATATATTTGCAATCCTTACTACCGTATCATTACAGATGGATAGTATGGGCAAAAGATTACAACAGCTAGAAAGTCAGCAGCATGACAATAAAAATGCGGAGCTAAGTCGATCGGAAGACTTAAAAATTCCAGAATTAGAAGGAGACGTTGGGAAACTCCAAAAAACCCATGACAAAGTTTGTTTACCTACAGCTGCAGGCACAAGCAAACAGGTGAATAAGAAGCTACATACCAATGTAAAATTAAACAACGTATTTGATAAGCCATTTACATCAAAAAAGCCAAAAGAAGCAATAGCTATAACCCCACAAACTACAACCTATGCTAATAGCCTACACCACAACAAAAAGGTATATAACCATATTACTCAAACATATATTGAGAATATATATAAAATTCAGACATTTCTAAACCTAAACCCCAGATCAACTACTACTACAGATCCAACACAAGATTATATAACCCAAAAACTATAGGGATATAATAGGCTAATAGCCCAACCAAAAACAAAATCCAACCTAGTAAAGACATGTTACAACTACGGACTACTCAGCACCGTATATACCCACGACGGAGAAGAAATAATTGCAATACCAGAGCTATACAAAGCATTTGTCACCTTCAAAAGAATTACAAAAGGCAACCTATTCTTCATCAAATTCTATACAGCACCAGCTGAAATACTATATGATGAAATAAAACCCATTATACAGGTGATAAAAATAGGACTAACACGAGATATGATAATACCGAAAGAAATAGAGAAACAACCAGAGATATAGAAAATGGAGATACCAAGTTTCTATGCCAACAAAAGAATAATTGGTATAGCAACTATTATTCAAGAACTAGCTAACAATTATCTACAAGGAAATGCTATCTGGAGCTATTATTCCATAGACCAGTTAATGATATATGCCAACTCAAAAGAACTACGACAAGGAGATATGGATGAAGTCCTGTAACGACCCGAAACGTTGTTTCCTGTATTTTCGTCTCGTATTCCCCGTTAAATGCTTATTCATATTTCAATATGTGTACTTGGTGAATTTGAGTCAATTCGGATCGAGTTTGGTATGAAATGTAACAATTAGTCTCTTTAAGGAAGAATTAGTTTGAAAAGTCAACCGGACGTTGACTTGTGAGTTAGAGGGCTCAGAATTGAATTCCGATGATTCAATTAGTTTCGGGGGATGATTTAAGGCCTAAGAGCGCAATCGGAATTAATTTTGGAGGTCCGGTGAAGAAATTAGCTCATTTTGGCGAAGTTAGTATTTTGGCGATTTCCGGTTGATAGGTGAAATTTTGATCCGACGGTCGGAATGGAGTTCCGAGAATTTCTGTAGCTTCGTTATGCCATTTTGGATATGTGTGCAAAATTTCAAGTCATTCGGACATATTTTGGTCGAGTTTTGATCGAAAGCGCATTTTGGAAGTTTTAAAGGAACTTAGACTTGAATTCGGTGTAATTCGATAATTTGTTATTAGTCGAGGTGTTTTGATAATTGGAACAAGTTTGAATAATATTATAAGATGTACTGGTATTTTTGGTTGAGGTCCCGAGGACCTCGGGATGATTTCGGATGGCTAACGGGAACTTTTCAAGTTGGAAATTTCATAATAGACGAAAGTTGTAAATAAGTGCGCACAAGGCCTCACTTTGAACGATAATATCTCTCGTTATATAAGGAGTTGTGTGAGTTAAAACCTATCAAATTAAAGCTCTTTGAGTCTAGTTTCCAATTCAATAAACCGTTCGTCATTTGAAAGTGTATACAGGAAGTTATGACCATTTCACTGGTCAGGTGTGAGAGCGCGCGAAGTATCGCGCGAAGTCGCGCACTTCGCGCGTCTGAGGCAGAATACTCAGCAAAACGCACGAACAAACGCGCGAACAACGCGCGAACTATGCGACTGAAGGTTTTTAAGTACCCCAAGACCGGCCTAGAGAGTTCCCAACTCATTTTTGGGGTTAAGGCTTGCTCTCTCAAGGGGGTTTCGTCCCAAACTTCATCCCTATGATCCTAAGGTAAGATTGTTGGAGTATTTTGAGTTGATTACTACTCCCAAACACTTATATTAACATGGATTGATCTTAAAAATTTTTAGATTTCAAGAAATTCCTTCAAGAACTCAAAGAAGGGTTTTGCAAGATTTCTTCCAAAAGGTAAATCCTACACCTTAGACTCACATATATGGATATAGTATGGAAATATGAGTATGAGTCAAGTATTACAACTTAGTGTATGGTGGTTGGAAGCCATAAATTCCCTATTTAAATACATGAACATGGTAGGGATTTAGAGGTGTTTATTTGATGGAATTTTTGTTGGTTTGGGTGTGAATGGTTGATCACACATGTGATGTTAGGAGTATAAATTGTTAAAGAATAATAGTGTCATGAATTGTTGGTTAATTGTGATAGTTGGAGGAACCAATGCTATAGTTAAGAGGTGTAAATATTTATACCTACAAGATGTTTGATAATATGCCTAAATGGCATAATTTATGGGATCTAGTACTAATATTGGCCATATTGAGTGTTATATTGTAGATTGAAGTTACATAACTGTATGGGATCATTATAGTATCATTAAGGGGCAAATTTCAGATATGTATGGTTAAAACCCTGTCTTTTAGAAATCGAACTTCAACGAGGTTTGTGTGATTTTTGGCAGATTCATCACACGAGGAGGCCAATTAGAGAGGCAAGGGCATAGCGAGCTAGAGGTGAGTAATTGATGCAACTGTTGTTCTGAGGGTTTGAAACCCCGGACTTTCACATCGTAATGCTATATTGAGGCGTGACACGCTTCCCATGGCAGGTGCGGTGTCGTATATGATTGGGGATTGTGACTTGGTCCATCCCGAGTGATAATTATAGTATATTGGCGACTGATTCGCACATTGTATTGATACTTATAATATGTTGGCGACTGATACGCACATGCATTGATGATATTTGGGCTTAATGCCACGTTTGGGGGCCTTGTGCCGACTTGTAGAATCCTTCGGGGATTAATATTACTGCTTAGCATGATTTGCATATCATTTAATTTCAGTCCAAGATTTTAATTATTGTTTTGCAAACTTATCCGTAATTCTAAGTGTTGAAAACTCAAATGACATTTTAAATGTATTTCGGGCTGGAAACTTCTATTTTGTAAATGCCCAAGGGGCTTATTATATTATTTTATGGACTGATTATAAAGTGACTTGAAACAATGGTAACAATGACACTATATGATATACTTGAAACAGTGGTAACAATGACACTGTATGATATACTTGAAACAGTGGTAACAATGGCACTGTATGATGTAAATTGGTCAGGTAACAATGGGCTGACCGATCAGGTAACAATGACTGACCAAGATATTGCGCTTGGGCTGTAGGAGCCCCTCCGGAGTCCAATGACACTGTATGATATACTTGAAACAGTGGTAACAATGACACTGTATGATGTAAATTGGTCAGGTAACAATGGGCTGACCGGTCAGGTAACAATGACTGACCAAGATATTGAGCTTGGGCTGTAGGAGCCCCTCCGGAGTCTGTACACACCCTCAGTGAGCGCCGTCGACGATAAATAAATATGGATAGCTCGGGCTGCACGCCGCAGTGGGTACTGGAATGTACCATCATATGCATTGCATTGTATTCATGTATTTGTATCTATACTGTTGTTTTGCTGTTCATTTCCATATGTTGCTGTATATTTGGATTTTAGCTTACTTTGTGTATTTACTAGGTTTTTTTATCTTCGGACTGTAGTTACTTTTATTACTCACTGGGTCGGAGTACTCACATTACTCCCTGCACCATGTGTGCAGATACAGGCAGAGCTGAATTCGCTCCTGAGCGCTGATTCTTTCCAGACCAGGCGGTGACTAGGAGTAACGAGGTAGCTGTTGACGTCCGCAGCCCCGTTTTCTCCCTTATCTTTGTTATTTATGATAAGTCCAGACTTTGTAAAATATTAGTAAACTCTGTAGTAGCTCATGACTTGTGACACCCCGATTTCGGGCTGAGTTGGGATGGTTTTCTTCGTTCTATCACGTTAATTTCGCATTTAAGATTATATTGCCCATGATTTAGACTTATTCCTGCTAAGTAATTATAAAGAGATGTACTGTTTTGTTGATTGGCTGGCCTTGTCCTCATGAGAGGCGCCATCACGACCGGGTTGGGATTTTGGGTCGTGACAAGTTGGTATCAGAGCCTAGGTTACTTGGTCTCACGAGTCATGAGCCGGTTTAGTAGAGTCTCGCGGATCGGTACGGAGACGTCTGTATTTATCCTCGAGAGGCTGCAGAACCTTTAGGAAAACTTCACATTCCTAAATTCTTATCGTGCGTTATTGATTCAGCTTGAAGAGTAACTCTTGAAATTCCTTCCACGTGTTCGCATGCATGCATGAGCGCTCAGTATCAGATGTGCCTCGATGGCTTTTGATTCCCCGATCGAGGGGCAAAGTGTAATCTCTGTGAGTTTGAAGTTAGGTCAGTCTGGAGGACTTGAGGCCGAATCTTTGCCAATGGCTTGAGTACCGAGGTGCTGATTTTGTGAGCAAGTGCTTTGAACTCATATGTTCATTATTGTCCTTATTAGCTGGAATGGCGGTTGGATATCCATGTCATGAGTAATTTGTATGGTAGTGGAAGGTATACCAAAAAGAGTAACTAAAGGTAAAGCTAATGGGTAATTGGCTTATGAGGGAAATCTATTTGTCATACTAGTTAGATAAGTCTGGGAGCTGGGATCGCTTCTGTAAATGTATTATGATGAAATAGTTGAGTCAAGGAGACCACCTTGAAGGTCGAAAACATTTAAAGAAAGAATATGTTCTTACTCGGTTGAATAGACAAATAATGGGGGGTTGAAAGGTATTTTCTATGTGTTATGATTCAAATAAGTGCAACGCATGTCCATGTATCAATTTTGATAGTATAATACATGTAGTATTGAGATTTATGTAATTGATATGCATTGTGATGCTTTGTCAAGTTGTGGATGTGTTGTTAGGATGGTTTTGGTGATTCTCTGGCAGGTGGATAGGCCCAATTACAAAGGAGACTCTGCCGATATTTTTGAAAAATTTGGGACTTAGTAAAAAAAATTTGGTCGCCTAGAGAGTGGGATTAACTGTTGTGCGAGTAAATACAAAAATTGCAGAAGAGTTAAAAATTCCAGATGATTTGTGTTCCTACGAGCTTATGAAGGAGTGAGTTTAATCTCACTATGGTATTACAGCAGCATTAGAATACATGCGTTGTGATTTATTGAGTGTGTTTTGATCTATGGCTTTGAGCCAAGTTGGGGAGTTTGCTATTAAATAGGTCGATTACACGATTATATGCTATATTGGTTCGAGTTTCGATGTTTACGGTAAGTTGGTATTGTCTTCAACGTCACCTAAGATCGGTGTTTTGTAAAAAGGGTCATGCATCCTAGTTAATGATTCTTGATCGCTCTTCAGCATTAGAGCGACCGATGATTTGGAGGTACACTCCAGATATTGTTGTGGTAGGTTGTGGGAGTGTGTCCCACGGGAAGATTATATAAGTGTGGCATATGATCACTTGATTGATTAAAGATGTAAACCAAGTATGAAGTTTGTGATGGTGTCGTTAAATTAAAGATTCATGCCTGAAGGGCACTTGGCATATTGGGTTGTGAACTGGGGAGGATTACTCCGATTGTGATGGTTGTTCTTGTGTTTTATGAAGAAAATGGAAGTTATTATGGACCTTTGAAAGGTTATCAGACTAGTTCAGTGTGATCAGAATCAACTTGAAGTCGGTGAGTGAATTTTATGTGAATAATGGCTCTATATCAGGCCAGATGTGTTCATTTTTTTGTAATGCGGTCCTCATGGAGGAGTAGTTAGGTTGATGCTTCCTGTCAGATATTTCGCACAGTGATGCATTGCATTGTGTGAGTTGTGAGACGACTTGAGAAATTTCTATGTGTTGAGAATCCGCGTAGGAATGACGTTATATGAGCATCTTGGCTCTTGAAATTCAGATTGTACATCGCACCTCAGTTGTGCTTGAGTTTTTTAGCTTATAACGCTATATGTCCCTCAGAGATATTATTATGCACTTAGCATGCTTATGAGTGATACTCGGTATTTTGTTGTAATGAGCAAATTTGGCTCGATGTGCATCTCCTTATGTGAGATCTATGTGTGGATCAGGTGGCACGCCGCCATGGGTATGTTATCTGGATCGGGTTGCACGCCGCAACAGTATGATTTTGAGTATAGTTTTCTATATGCTATTTTGTATGCCTTGCTTCCTGTTTTCTAAGGAAAGTCCGTAGTAGTGTGTGGGATTGGTAATTCCTTCCCGAGTTTGCTTTCCTTTTGTACCGCATTCGAATTGGTAGCCTATTGGTATATTGAGGCATCATATGTGACTTTTGATTATGTTTATTGACTAAGCAGTTCGTAATGGGTGAAACGAGATCATTGAATTCGAGATCAGTGCAATCTGAGTATATGAAGTAAATTAAGGGGCTAAGACCATTATTTGGTTCAGAATGAGGTGATAGTTCTTGTCAGAAGTGTAGACCCAATGAATATTTGATTCGGCGGTGTTATGAATTTATACAGATTTTATCCGTCGTGTCGGTATTGTAAGAATTTGAACAAGACCTATATGTGTCATGCAGAGCATGGGATGTGTAATGGTTTTTCTTCTAGAGGGGATCAATGAAAGTTCTTGACTAATTGAGTACGTAAACATTCCTGGTTTGGAAGGGGAGGTGAAGTCCTCATGTTACCTTAGGATGATATGGTATATGTGATATGTTGTGAAGGATTGAGAATTGCGTGTGTAAGGTCATGTTTCAGTCCTGAATGGAAATTCATAACACTCTTAGGCAGTACAGGCAACTTTGGGTGATTAGAGAAATGAGCTTCAGATGATTAGGGTGAATGATTCAGATGATTAAGGAAATTTTACTTCTAATCATAGTGATTTGTAGAGGTTACATGTTTCAGAAAAAGGCCAATGTGATTAAGTTGATGGCACTTCAATAGTATTGGGGTAAGGTATGATGATGCGTGTGCTACATGGAGTTGGAAACTGGGAGTTCTCATGTACAGGCTATATTGTGGTTGTGGATCGTGTGCATCGGTACTATTTAACGGCTATCAAAATTTGGAGGTTCGAGTAGATCATTACTTGCTGGTATGTTAGATTTTGTATGTGATGTCAGAATTTAGACTGGTTGTCTTAGCGTCAGGCAATTCTGAACTATTGTGCCATGGGCTATGCCGGGAATGCCACGGGTTGAGTGGTGAGGTGAGCTGGATTATGTTCTATCAGGTTTGTGTAGTAGGTGTTATTTGTATCACCGTAGGTGTAATGATTTGCTCTGGCTCCAGCCATAAATTGAGCATGGTTGTCGATTTCAAGCATTGTGACTTGAGGTGTTTCATGTGGAGTAGTATTTGGATAAGATCGCGCGTTACAGCAAAGATGTGTGGAAACATGACCTTGCTGGTCAAATTGTGTGTCCTATTTCTATGATGTGAGACCGGGTCTCAGCCTTGTGTTGTGGCAACACTAGAGTTTGAGGTACAACTCTCTTAGTTGAGTCATATTCATAATTTGAGTATGTTCGGACCGTTTCTTATGGGTGCGCGTATTATGCAAGTTGTGGCTTAGGCATGTATTGGGGTGTTATAACACCAGAGTGGTGTGTTGGATTCGAGGTGATCATTAGGGGCAGTGATGAATACGAACAAAAATCGATTCCGGCTTGTTAGGAGGATAATATCGAGGTTCGGCTCGGAGATCTATTGCGATATTAGTAAAAGAGGAAATGACTTTATAAATGGTTGATCTGAGAAATGGTTACGTTTTATCGCATGCTTTATTTATAGTTGGCAGTATATGAATGTGTTGGAATAATACTTTAGCTAACAAGAGGTTTCCTATCGGTATTTGGGTATTGTGGGCAACTGCTGTGAATAGAGACTATCGTTCTGAGTGTTGGATTGTAGGTTATTACTGCTGGTTCATGTTAATTCTAGGTATGACTTCGGAAAGTACAATGTGGGTCTACGGTTTATGGTCTAAATGGCTATGAAATTTCAATTTTATTGTATTATCAGACCTACGTGAGATAGGATGACATGAGTTCATCCCCGGATTTATACATGGTAAGGTTATTCAGCAATTGTTGGGCTTTTGGAACAAGTCTGGGCACGTTCGAGGACGAACGTTTGTTTTAGTTGGGGAAAACGTAACGACCCGAAACTTTGTTTCCTGTATTTTCGTCTCGTATTCCCCGTTAAATGCTTATTCATATTTCAATATGTGTACGTGGTGAATTTGAGTCAATTCGGATCGAGTTTGGTATGAAATGGGACAATTAGTCTTTTTAAAGAAGAATTAGTTTGAAAAGTCAACCGGACGTTGACTTGTGAGTTAGAGGGCTCAGAATTGAATTCCGATGATTCGATTAGTTTCGGGGGATGATTTAAGGCCTAAGAGCGCAATCGGAATTAATTTTGGAGGTCCGGTGAAGAAATTAGCTCATTTTGGCGAAGTTAGTATTTTGGCGATTTCCGGTTGATAGATGAAATTTTGATCCGACTGTCGGAATGGTGTTCCGAGAATTTTTGTAGCTTCTTTATGCCATTTTGGATATGTGTGCAAAATTTCAAGTCATTCGGACATATTTTGGTCGAGTTTTGATCGAAAGCGCATTTTGGAAGTTTTAAAGGAACTTAGACTTGAATTCGGTGTAATTCGATAATTTGTTATTAGTCGAGGTGTTTTGATAATTTGAACAAGTTTGAATAATATTATAAGATGTATTGGTATTTTTTGTTGAGGTCCCGAGGACCTCGGGATGATTTCGGATGGCTAACGGGAACTTTTCAAGTTGGAAATTTCATAATAGACGAAAGTTGTAAATAAGTGCGCACAAGGCCTCACTTTGAACGATAATATCTCTCGTTATATAAGGAGTTGTGTGAGTTAAAACCTATCAAATAAAATCTCTTTGAGTCTAGTTTCCAATGCAACAAACCGTTCATCATTTGGAAGTGTATACAGGAAGTTATGACCATTTCACTGGTCAGGTGTCAGAGCGCGCAAAGTATCGCGCGAAGTATCGCGCGAAGTCGCGCACTTCGCGCGTCTGAGGTAGAATACTCAGAAAAACGCGCGAACAAACGCGCGAACAACGCGTGAACTATGCGACTGAAGGTTTTTAAGTACCCCAAGACCGGCCTAGAGAGTTCCCAACTCATTTTTGGGGTTAAGGCTTGCTCTCTCAAGGGGGTTTCGTCCCAAACTTCATCCCTATGATCCTAAGGTAAGATTGTTGGAGTATTTTGAGTTGATTACTACTCCCAAATACTTATATTAACATGGATTGATCTTAAAAATTCTTAGATTTCAAGAAATTCCTTCAAGAACTCAAAGAAGGGTTTTGCAAGATTTCTTCCAAAAGGTAAATCCTACACCTTAGACTCACATATATGGATATATTATGGAAATATGAGTATGAGTCAAGTATTACAACTTAGTGTATGGTGGTTGGAAGCCATAAATTCCCTTTTTAAATACATGAACATGGTAGGGATTTAGAGGTGTTTATTTGATGGAATTTTTGTTGGTTTGGGTGTGAATGGTTGATCACACATGTGATGTTAGGAGTATAAATTGTTAAAGAATAATAGTGTCATGAATTGTTGGTTAATTATGATAGTTGGAGGAACCAATGCTATAGTTAAGAGGTGTAAATATTTATACCTACAAGATGTTTGATAATATGCCTAAATGGCATAATTTATGGGATCTAGTACTAATATTGGCCATATTGAGTGTTATATTGTAGATTGAAGTTACATAACTGTATGGGATCATTATAGTATCATTAAGGGGCAAATTTCAGATATGTATGGTTAAAACCCCGTCTTTTAGAAATCGAACTTCAACGAGGTTTGTGTGATTTTTGGCAGATTCGTCACACGAGGAGGCCAATTAGAGAGGCAAGGGCATAGCGAGCTAGAGGTGAGTAATTGATGCAATTGTTGTTCTGAGGGTTTGAAACCCCGGACTTTCACATCGTAACACTATATTGAGGCGTGACACGCTTCCCATGGCAGGTGCGTTGTCGTATATGATTGGGGATTATGACTTGGTCCATCCCGAGAGATAATTATAGTATATTGGCGACTGATTTGCACATTGTATTGATACTTATAATATGTTGGCGACTAATACGCACATGCATTGATGATATTTGGGCTTAATGCCACGTTTGGGGGCCTTGTACCGACTTGTAGAATCCTTCGGGGATTAATATTACTGCTTAGCATGATTTGCATATCATTTAATTTCAGTCCAAGATTTTAATTACTGTTTTGCAAACTTAGCCGTAATTCTAAGTGTTGAAAACTCAAATGACATTTTAAATGTATTTCGGGCTGGAAGCTTCTATTTTGTAAATGCCCAAGGGGCTTATTATATTATTTTCTGGACTGATTATAAAGTGACTTGAAACAGTGGTAACAATGACACTGTATGATATACTTGAAACAGTGGTAACAATGACACTGTATGATATACTTGAAACAGTGGTAACAATGGCACTGTATGATGTAAATTGGTCAGGTAACAATGGGCTGACCGGTCAGGTAACAATGACTGACCAAGATATTGCGCTTGGGCTGTAGGAGCCCATCCGGAGTCCAATGATACTGTATGATATACTTGAAACAGTGGTAACGATGACACTGTATGATGTAAATTGGTCAGGTAACAATGGGCTGACCGGTCAGGTAACAATGACTGACCAAGATATTGAGCTTGGGCTGTAGGAGCCCCTCCGGAGTCTGTACACACCCCCAGTGAGCGCCGTCGGCGATAAATAAATATGGATGGCTCGGGCTGCACGCCGTAGTGGGTACTGGAATGTACCATCATATGCATTGCATTGTATTCATGTATTTGTATCTATACTGTTGTTTAGCTGTTCAGTTCCATATGTTGCTGTATATTTGGATTTTAGCTTACTTTGTGTATTTACTAGGTTTTCTTATCTTCGGACTGTAGTTACTTTTATTACTCACTGGGTCGGAGTACTCACATTACTCCCTGCACCATGTGTGCAGATACAGGCAGAGCTGAATTCGCTCCTGAGCGCTGATTCTTTCCAGACCAGGCGGTGACTAGGAGTAACGAGGTAGTTGTTGACGTCCGCAACCCCGTTTTCTCCCTTATCTTTGTTATTTATGATAAGTCCAGACTTTGTAAAATATTAGTAAACTCTGTAGTAGCTCATGACTTGTGACACCCCGATTTCGGGCTGAGTTGGGATGGTTTTCTTTGTTCTATCACGTTAATTTCGCATTTAAGATTATATTGCCCATGATTTAGACTTATTCCTGCTAAGTAATTATAAAGAGATGTACTGTTTTGTTGATTGGCTGGTCTTGTCCTCATGAGAGGCGCCATCACGACCGGGTTGGGATTTTGGATCGTGACAAGTCCAGAAATGGATTTTATCATTATTAAAGCCAGAAATTCAACCAACTACCAGAGCATTGAAAAAAGAATTTATTTCAAACGAGTTATTGACAAGATACTGCAAACTAGTGGGACACAAATATCCAGACCACATATGTTCAAAGTGTAACGGAGATGATAACTATGTACCAGAAGTCCAACTAGAATGAAGGTATCAGCAAGAAGACAAATGAAGGAAACAGATAATGTAAAGGGTAGAGTCATGTAAAAAGTCGTAAAGTAAGAGTCATAATCATGAACAGTAAAGGTCGTTCATGAATAGTAAGAGTCATGTAAAAAAGTCGTAAAGTAAATAGTAAGAGTCATGTAAAAAAGTCGTAAAGTAAATAGTAAGAGTCATAATCATGAACAGTAAAGGTCGTTCATGAATAGTAAGAGTCATTTGTGAACAGTAGGAGTCGTTTTAATTTTCTATATATAGAATGTAAATCCGAGGAAGAAGGGACATCCTCATACTCACCTTCGCTCTCTTATCTTCTCTCAATAAAATATCTGATTATATACAAACTTCTAAAAGCTATGGAGCATTCAAACGAGTTACAAAACCAGGTAAGTTTATTCATAATCATGTTTAACTAAACTCTTATATTCCTTATAATCTCTTGAATATCATAATTGTTTATCATGTTATAGTACTGTTATAAAGAACATCTTGAGAAAGTTTGCCTGTCTAATAATGCTGAGAGTAGTTAAGCCAGACTATGCCATCCTAAAGTGGAAACCAGTAGGCAAGGAAGCTGTTTAGGGAAGTACACAGAGTTGAGGCGCTGTTAGGGTAAATGATTGAAGCATGAAAAACATGGCAGTGACCAGAAAATATTGTTCAATATAACTTATTAAAATATGATAAACTCTATGATAAACAAAGAGGTTAGAGGGAATATGTTTAGTAAACACATGATATGGATAAATAGTAAATCTGAATGAACAACCACACGTATTTATTAGAAGAAAATATTGACTACAAAATACTTATATTATATATCTTTAACAGACTTAATAACTATGTTAAAAGAAAAATTTATGATATTTTAGTTACTTTTGAAATAATATATGTAATGGAACAAGCATTTACAGAACTAATTGTATCACAAGAAATAGATATATTAGATCTATATGAATTAGATTTATATTCAGATTAATGATCACATATCAAGTTAATAAAATCTGTTTATAAATGAAACATAACACTTTTCATTACATAAGATTCTATAACACCCAGAAATGGAAACTTCTTAAAAACCTCAGTAATATAAATAGAAAAATAGATTGTGTTAAACACAATATTAAAACCTGCAAAGACATAATTAAATATAATAGATTACGTAATAAAGCTTTATTAACTATAGAGAAAGAAATTGAATTTCATAGAGATAATCTTGAGACTTATCAACACAGAAAAACAATAATTCTTACAAATATTAAAACAATGAATATATGTATCAGCAGGTATACATCGCAGTATTAAAATTAAAATGACCCCCCCCCCAAAATTGGTATCAGAGCTATGACAAATAAACATATACTTTAAGAAACAAAACCATGAAAAGGAACACTGACATTAATAGTACAAATCTGCAAAAAATACCCATAAACAGTGAGACAATTACAGAAAATACACAGATTAAAATAATTAAAAAATCAAGGAAAATAATGAAGAAACTGAAAAAACTATACCTAGAATATGAATACCTAAGTATTACAAAAACAAACAAAGCTAGGCTATCTGGATTAATCGATATAATATCTAAAACAGAATATAAATATATTTGCTATCTTAAAAAGAAAAGATGAATAAAGAAGAGTTCGCACTAGAAGCGAAAACATATGAAAATCCAGAAGGATTAAAAATAACAATAATATTTTCCAACTTAGGAAGAAGATACAAGAAAATAGGAAATAACCTGAACTTAATGTTAGAAAAAAGAAACTGTAAAACTAGAAGATAATTTAACCGCAATGGTTAGAATAACAAAAGAAAACGAAGAAATAGACAGAAAAAGAGAAATAAAAGAAATACAACAGCAAGCTAAAGAAAAAATACAACAAATAGAAGAAGTAAAAAACACTAAGATAACAGAATTAGAAATGCTAAAACAGCTATACGCTAATAAACTAAAAGAAAAAGAAAAACGTAAAGAAGAAGAACAAGAGCTAAAACTGACAAATGAGATAGAAAAGTTCAAATTACAGTTAGAAGAAATACAGGATAATCCACCAAAAATAAGCATGAACGAAATAAATGACCAAAGTGATAACGACACAAATCTAGGAGAAGACTATTCAGAAACAAGTGAAACATACACAGAACTAATAGAAAAAACGGAAAAGATGAAAACAAATCCAGAAATAAATACAGGAGATATGATTGAAGATAAACCAAGCACATCAGGAGTAAAAAATCCAAGACAACTAAACCCAACCTATTACAGAGTAAGTTATGATTCATATGATAGAAATAAAATATTATGGGATAAAAGGCTAAATAGGAAATGGACACCAAGACAGATAACTGAACAATGTAATTTTTTAGATCTAGATTGTGTAGCAGATATAAATAAAACAATCCAATTATGGATAGGGTACATCTCCAAACAACTAATAGATAATAAAATTGCAATAGCTGAAACACCAGGATATATAGAAAGAACACTTATAGGAACGGTAAAACTATGGTTACAAAATATATCAAGTGAAAGCCTAGATACATTAAGAAATAATAAAAAACTTGATGGAACAACAGCAACAACAGTGACAGATATATTGAATAAATATGAAATAGCAATAAGAAATGAGTTTAGTAGTATGACAACAGAAGTAGAAGAACAAAATAAAGAAAAAACTACAAATAGAAATTTGATGACAAAATTAGCAATATGTAATATGTGTTATATAGACGAATATACTTGTGCATTTAGAGACTATTATTATAAAGGAACATATAGTCCAGATGAAAGTAAGGAAATAAGAAAATTATATTTTACAAAATTACCAGAACCGTTTAGCTCAAAAATAATAAAAAACTGGAATGAAGCAGAACTAGCAGATACTCTAGGAGCTCGAATAAAATTTCTACAAAACTGGTTTATAGAATTATGCGAAAAGTATAAAGAAAATATCAAAATGGATAAAATATTAGTAAAAAAATTGGCATGCTGCAAAAGTAGAATAGCACCCCAATTTGGCTGCAAAGATAAATATTACAAAAAAGAAGGAAAGAGAAAGAAATTTAAATCAAAATATTCAAAATATAAATATAGGAAACCAAGAGGAAGATATTATGTAAAAAATTATAAACATAAAAAACCATATAGGAAAAAGAAAAAACTAACAAAATGTACTTGCTATAATTGTGGAAAGCTAGGACACTTAGCAAAAGATTGTAGATTACCAAAAAACCCAAAGAAAAAACAAATTACCGAAATAATGATAGATAATGATAAATATACACAAATAGAATATGTAGATTATGAATTAAGCAGTGAAGACAGCATATATGAGATATCAGAAAACGAGTTCCCCGAAAATGAAAAAGAAATAGACAATAATATAGAAGAATCAGACGAAGAAAGTAATGACTGAAAAAGATATACAAATTATACAACAAGAAGAATACCAAGATGAACAATCTTCAGAACAAAAAATAATATTTGACGCTAATATATTTGAACAAATAAAAGGAAAAGAATTGGATCTAAGCATAGACAAAATATTAGAAGTACCAACAATAAAGAATTGGTTTAAAAGACAGAAAGAAGAATACTATGTAGTAAGCCAAAGAGAACATATAATAGATTATAAATACATCAAAGGTAAAGCACAAATACCAATTTTAAATAAAAAACTACTAAATAAAGAAATACAAGATATAAAAGCAAAAAATCCAATAAAATATGTACACTTAGGAGGAACAGAGATCCTAATAAAAGCATGTTTTAGGGAAGGAATAGATACCCCTATAGAAATATACTTGGCAGATGATAGAATTGTACAACCTATAGAAAAGAGTATAATAAGTGCCGTAAGAGGTAACTTAATATACCAAAAATTTAAATTTATAGTAAGTGCCAACTATTCAGTAGCAATAGATGATAAAAATATAGATAAATCATTAGTGCTATACTAGAAAATGTCTGGAATAGAATTAGCACCAGGAAGTAAAATATTCACAACAAGATGTAAAAATCTATATGTCTTAACAACAAAACATAAGATAACAGCTAAAAATAAAATAAATAAAATAAAAATAGAAAATCCATTCGAAAGAATAGTATCAGTTATAGACAACAATGATTACAGTTATACGGAAATGGACATGGAAGAAGATTTAGAAATAGTAAAAGAAAGATTAAGCACGTCAAAACGAACAAATAATGAAATGCCAGAAACGTCATCAAGAATAAGTACATCAAGAAGTACATCAAGAAGAATAAATTATATAACTATACAAAAATTAATAGAACAAAAAATAGAAGAAATAAACTCACACCATTATTATATAACAGGAATAATGGACCAAAGAAAATATTTAATATTAATAAATACAGGGCAGGAAGAGAATTATGTTATAAGAGAATTAATACCAGAACAAGAGATAGTGACAATAGAACAGCAAAATTCAGAACTACCAAAAGCGTTAAGAAAAAACGAAGAAACAACTGAAAAAGAATTAATTATTGGAGGAATACCAATATTAATAAATTTTAAAATATATCAAGGCGATAAAAACATTACACTAGGAATAAAATGGTTAGAAAAAGTCAAACCATATAAATTAGAAGATAGACAATTAACGATAAATTATGAAAATAAGAAAATAATAATAAAAAGAACTTTGATATAATGCCAAAGATATACATACTTGCCAAGATAATAGTAGAAGGATATTATAATAGATACTATACACCTATGATGGATACAGGAGCAGAAGCTAACATGTGTAGACATAATTATTTACCAGAAAGTAAATGGGAAAAGCTAAAAAACCCCATAGTAGTAACAGGATTCAATAATGAGGGAAGTATGATAACATACTAAGCAAGAAATATAAAGATACAAATATGGGATAAAATATTAACCATAGAAGAAATATATAGTTATGAATTCACAAATAAAGATATATTATTAGGAATGCCATTTTTAGATAAATTATACCCACATATAATAACAAAAACACATTGGTGGTTTACTACCCCGTGTAAACAAAAATTAGGAGCAAAAAGAGTAAATAATAAAGTAAGAAAAACAACACCCTGGATTAAAGGAAGTGAAAAGATTACCCAAAAATTAGAAAATGTAATACAAAGCAACCATAATATAGAGATAATCATTTTCTCAATAAATAAAATAAAACTACTGCAAGATAAATTAGAATTACTATATAATGATAATCCACTCCAAGGATGGGAAAAACATAAAACAAAAATAAAGATTGAACTAATAGATAAAAATAGCATAGTAACACAAAAACCTTTAAAATACAACTTTAATGATTTAACAGAATTTAAAATGCATATAAAGGAATTATTAGACAATAAGTACATACAAGAAAGTAATAGTAAACATACTAGCCCGACATTTATAGTAAATAAGCATAGTGAACAATATATGGCTCAAATGCCATATGTATGACAACAGAAGTAGAAGAACAAAATAAAAAAAAATACAAATACAAACTTCTGAAAGCTATGGAGCATTCAAACGAGTTATAAAACCAGGTAAGTTTATTCATAATCATGTTTAACTAAACTCTTATATTCCTTATAATCTCTTGAATATCATAATTGTTTATCATGTTATAGTACTGTTATAAAGAACATCTTGAGAAAGTTTGCCTGTCTAATAATGCTGAGAGTAGTTAAGCCCAGACTATGCCATCCTAAAGTGGAAACCAGTAGGCAAGGAAGCTGTTTAGGGAAGTACACAGAGTTGAGGCGCTGTTAGGGTAAATGATTGAAGCATGAAAAACATGGTAGTAACCAGAAAAGATTGTTCAGTATAACTTATTAAAATATGATAAACTCTATGATAAACAAATAGGTTAGAGGGAATATGTTTAGTAAACACATGATAAGGATAAATAGTAAATCTGAATGAACAACCACACGTATTTATTAGAAGAAAATATTGACTACAAAATACTTATATTAATATAAGTATTTTGTAGTCAATATTTTCTTCTAATAAATACGTGTGGTTGTTCATTCAGATTTACTATTTATCCTTATCATGTGTTTACTAAACATATTCCCTCTAACCTATTTGTTTATCATAGAGTTTATCATATTTTAATAAGTTATACTGAACAATCTTTTCTGGTTACTACCATGTTTTTCATGCTTCAATCATTTACCCTAACAGCGCCTCAACTCTGTGTACTTCCCTAAACAGCTTCCTTGCCTACTGGTTTCCACTTTAGGATGGCATAGTCTGGGCTTAACTACTCTCAGCATTATTAGACAGGCAAACTTTCTCAAGATGTTCTTTATAACAGTACTATAACATGATAAACAATTATGATATTCAAGAGATTATAAGGAATATAAGAGTTTAGTTAAACATGATTATGAATAAACTTACCTGGTTTTATAACTCGTTTGAATGCTCCATAGCTTTCAGAAGTTTGTATTTGTATTTTTTTTTATTTTGTTCTTCTACTTCTGTTGTCATACATATGGCATTTGAGCCATATATTGTTCACTATGCTTATTTACTATAAATGTCGGGCTAGTATGTTTACTATTACTTTCTTGTATGTACTTATTGTCTAATAATTCCTTTATATGCATTTTAAATTCTGTTAAATCATTAAAGTTGTATTTTAAAGGTTTTTGTGTTACTATGCTATTTTTATCTATTAGTTCAATCTTTATTTTTGTTTTATGTTTTTCCCATCCTTGGAGTGGATTATCATTATAGAGTAATTCTAATTTATCTTGCAGTAGTTTTATTTTATTTATTGAGAAAATGATTATCTCTATATTATGGTTGGTTTGTATTACATTTTCTAATTTTTGGGTAATCTTTTCACTTCCTTTAATCCAGGGTGTTGTTTTTCTTACTTTATTATTTACTCTTTTTGCTCCTAATTTTTGTTTACACGGGGTAGTAAACCACCAATGTGTTTTTGTTATTATATGTGGGTATAATTTATCTAAAAATGGCATTCCTAATAATATATCTTTATTTGTGAATTCATAACTATATATTTCTTCTATGGTTAATATTTTATCCCATATTTGTATCTTTATATTTCTTGCTTAGTATGTTATCATACTTCCCTCATTATTGAATCCTGTTACTACTATGGGGTTTTTTAGCTTTTCCCATTTACTTTCTGGTAAATAATTATGTCTACACATGTTAGCTTCTGCTCCTGTATCCATCATAGGTGTATAGTATCTATTATAATATCCTTCTACTATTATCTTGGCAAGTATGTATATCTTTGGCATTATATCAAAGTTCTTTTTATTATTATTTTCTTATTTTCATAATTTATCGTTAATTGTCTATCTTCTAATTTATATGGTTTGACTTTTTCTAACCATTTTATTCCTAGTGTAATGTTTTTATCGCCTTGATATATTTTAAAATTTATTAATATTGGTATTCCTCCAATAATTAATTCTTTTTCAGTTGTTTCTTCGTTTTTTCTTAACGCTTTTGGTAGTTCTGAATTTTGCTGTTCTATTGTCACTATCTCTTGTTCTGGTATTAATTCTCTTATAACATAATTCTCTTCCTGCCCTGTATTTATTAATATTAAATATTTTCTTTGGTCCATTATTCCTGTTATATAATAATGGTGTGAGTTTATTTCTTCTATTTTTTGTTCTATTAATTTTTGTATAGTTATATAATTTATTCTTCTTGATGTACTTCTTGATGTACTTATTCTTGATGACGTTTCTGGCATTTCATTATTTGTTCGTTTTGACGTGCTTAATCTTTCTTTTACTATTTCTAAATCTTCTTCCATGTCCATTTCCGTATAACTGTAATCATTGTTGTCTATAACTGATACTATTCTTTCGAATGGATTTTCTATTTTTATTTTATTTATTTTATTTTTAGCTGTTATCTTATGTTTTGTTGTTAAGACATATAGATTTTTACATCTTGTTGTGAATATTTTACTTCCTGGTGCTAATTCTATTCCAGACATTTTCTAGTATAGCACTAATGATTTATCTATATTTTTATCATCTATTGCTACTGAATAGTTGGCACTTACTATAAATTTAAATTTTTGGTATATTAAGTTACCTCTTACGGCACTTATTATACTCTTTTCTATAGGTTGTACAATTCTATCATCTGCCAAGTATATTTCTATAGGGGTATCTATTCCTTCCCTAAAACATGCTTTTATTAGGATCTCTGTTCCTCCTAAGTGTACATATTTTATTGGATTTTTTGCTTTTATATCTTGTATTTCTTTATTTAGTAGTTTTTTATTTAAAATTGGTATTTGTGCTTTACCTTTGATGTATTTATAATCTATTATATGTTCTCTTTGGCTTACTACATAGTATTCTTCTTTCTGTCTTTTAAACCAATTCTTTATTGTTGGTACTTCTAATATTTTGTCTATGCTTAGATCCAATTCTTTTCCTTTTATTTGTTCAAATATATTAGCGTCAAATATTATTTTTTGTTCTGAAGATTGTTCATCTTGGTATTCTTCTTGTTGTATAATTTGTATATCTTTTTCAGTCATTACTTTCTTCGTCTGATTCTTCTATATTATTGTCTATTTCTTTTTCATTTTCGGGGAACTCGTTTTCTGATATCTCATATATGCTGTCTTCACTGCTTAATTCATAATCTACATATTCTATTTGTGTATATTTATCATTATCTATCATTATTTCGGTAATTTGTTTTTTCTTTGGGTTTTTTGGTAATCTACAATCTTTTGCTAAGTGTCCTAGCTTTCCACAATTATAGCAAGTACATTTTGTTAGTTTTTTCTTTTTCCTATATGGTTTTTTATGTTTATAATTTTTTACATAATATCTTCCTCTTGGTTTCCTATATTTATATTTTGAATATTTTGATTTAAATTTCTTTCTCTTTCCTTCTTTTTTGTAATATTTATCTTTGCAGCCAAATTGGGGTGCTATTCTACTTTTGCAGCATGCCAATTTTTTTACTAATATTTTATCCATTTTGATATTTTCTTTATACTTTTCGCATAATTCTATAAACCAGTTTTGTAGAAATTTTATTCGAGCTCCTAGAGTATCTGCTAGTTCTGCTTCATTCCAGTTTTTTATTATTTTTGAGCTAAACGGTTCTGGTAATTTTGTAAAATATAATTTTCTTATTTCCTTACTTTCATCTGGACTATATGTTCCTTTATAATAATAGTCTCTAAATGCACAAGTATATTCGTCTATATAACACATATTACATATTGCTAATTTTGTCATCAAATTTCTATTTGTAGTTTTTTCTTTATTTTGTTCTTCTACTTCTGTTGTCATACTACTAAACTCATTTCTTATTGCTATTTCATATTTATTCAATATATCTGTCACTGTTGTTGCTGTTGTTCCATCAAGTTTTTTATTATTTCTTAATGTATCTAGGCTTTCACTTGATATATTTTGTAACCATAGTTTTACCGTTCCTATAAGTGTTCTTTCTATATATCCTGGTGTTTCAGCTATTGCAATTTTATTATCTATTAGTTGTTTGGAGATGTACCCTATCCATAATTGGATTGTTTTATTTATATCTGCTACACAATCTAGATCTAAAAAATTACATTGTTCAGTTATCTGTCTTGGTGTCCATTTCCTATTTAGCCTTTTATCCCATAATATTTTATTTCTATCATATGAATCATAACTTACTCTGTAATAGGTTGGGTTTAGTTGTCTTGGATTTTTTACTCCTGATGTGCTTGGTTTATCTTCAATCATATCTCCTGTATTTATTTCTGGATTTGTTTTCATCTTTTCCGTTTTTTCTATTAGTTCTGTGTATGTTTCACTTGTTTCTGAATAGTCTTCTCCTAGATTTGTGTCGTTATCACTTTGGTCATTTATTTCGTTCATGCTTATTTTTGGTGGATTATCCTGTATTTCTTCTAACTGTAATTTGAACTTTTCTATCTCATTTGTCAGTTTTAGCTCTTGTTCTTCTTCTTTACGTTTTTCTTTTTCTTTTAGTTTATTAGCGTATAGCTGTTTTAGCATTTCTAATTCTGTTATCTTAGTGTTTTTTACATCTTCTATCTGTTGTATTTTTTCTTTAGCTTGCTGTTGTATTTCTTTTATTTCTCTTTTTCTGTCTATTTCTTCGTTTTCTTTTGTTATTCTAACCATTGCGGTTAAATTATCTTCTAGTTTTACAGTTTCTTTTTTCTAACATTAAGTTCAGGTTATTTCCTATTTTCTTGTATCTTCTTCCTAAGTTGGAAAATATTATTGTTATTTTTAATCCTTCTGGATTTTCATATGTTTTCGCTTCTAGTGCGAACTCTTCTTTATTCATCTTTTCTTTTTAAGATAGCAAATATATTTATATTCTGTTTTAGATATTATATCGATTAATCCAGATAGCCTAGCTTTGTTTGTTTTTGTAATACTTAGGTATTCATATTCTAGGTATAGTTTTTTCAGTTTCTTCATTATTTTCCTTGATTTTTTAATTATTTTAATCTGTGTATTTTCTGTAATTGTCTCACTGTTTATGGGTATTTTTTGCAGATTTGTACTATTAATGTCAGTGTTCCTTTTCATAGTTTTGTTTCTTAAAGTATATGTTTATATGTCATAGCTCTGATACCAATTTTGGGGGGGGGGGGGTCATTTTAATTTTAATACTGCGATGTATACCTGCTGATACATATATTCATTGTTTTAATATTTGTAAGAATTATTGTTTTTCTGTGTTGATAAGTCTCAAGATTATCTCTATGAAATTCAATTTCTTTCTCTATAGTTAATAAAGCTTTATTACGTAATCTATTATATTTAATTATGTCTTTGCAGGTTTTAATATTGTGTTTAACACAATCTATTTTTCTATTTATATTGCTGAGGTTTTTAAGAAGTTTCCATTTCTGGGTGTTATAGAATCTTATGTAATGAAAAGTGTTATGTTTCATTTATAAACAGATTTTATTAACTTGATATGTGATCATTAATCTGAATATAAATCTAATTCATATAGATCTAATATATCTATTTCTTGTGATACAATTAGTTCTGTAAATGCTTGTTCCATTACATATATTATTTCAAAAGTAACTAAAATATCATAAATTTTTCTTTTAACATAGTTATTAAGTCTGTTAAAGATATATAATATAAGTATTTTGTAGTCAATATTTTCTTCTAATAAATACGTGTGGTTGTTCATTCAGATTTACTATTTATCCATATCATGTGTTTACTAAACATATTCCCTCTAACCTCTTTGTTTATCATAGAGTTTATCATATTTTAATAAGTTATATTGAACAATATTTTCTGGTCACTGCCATGTTTTTCATGCTTCAATCATTTACCCTAACAGCGCCTCAACTCTGTGTACTTCCCTAAACAGCTTCCTTGCCTACTGGTTTCCACTTTAGGATGGCATAGTCTGGCTTAACTACTCTCAGCATTATTAGACAGGCAAACTTTCTCAAGATGTTCTTTATAACAGTACTATAACATGATAAACAATTATGATATTCAAGAGATTATAAGGAATATAAGAGTTTAGTTAAACATGATTATGAATAAACTTACCTGGTTTTGTAACTCGTTTGAATGCTCCATAGCTTTTAGAAGTTTGTATATAATCAGATATTTTATTGAGAGAAGATAAGAGAGCGAAGGTGAGTATGAGGATGTCCCTTCTTCCTCGGATTTACATTCTATATATAGAAAATTAAAACGACTCCTACTGTTCACAAATGACTCTTACTATTCATGAACGACCTTTACTGTTCATGATTATGACTCTTACTATTTACTTTACGACTTTTTTACATGACTCTTACTATTTACTTTACGACTTTTTTACATGACTCTTACTATTCATGAACGACCTTTACTGTTCATGATTATGATTCTTACTTTACGACTTTTTACATGACTCTACCCTTTACATTATCTGTTTCCTTCATTTGTCTTCTTGCTGATACCTTCATTCTAGTTGGACTTCTGGTACATAGTTATCATCTCCGTTACACTTTGAACATATGTGGTCTGGATATTTGTGTCCCACTAGTTTGCAGTATCTTGTCAATAACTCGTTTGAAATAAATTCTTTTTTCAATGCTCTAGTAGTTGGTTGAATTTCTGGCTTTAATAATGATAAAATCCATTTCTGGACTTGTCACGATCCAAAATCCCAACCCGGTCGTGATGGCGCCTCTCATGAGGACAAGACCAGCCAATCAACAAAACAGTACATCTCTTTATAATTACTTAGCAGGAATAAGTCTAAATCATGGGCAATATAATCTTAAATGCGAAATTAACGTGATAGAACAAAGAAAACCATCCCAACTCAGCCCGAAATCGGGGTGTCACAAGTCATGAGCTACTACAGAGTTTACTAATATTTTACAAAGTCTGGACTTATCATAAATAACAAAGATAAGGGAGAAAACGGGGTTGCGGACGTCAACAACTACCTCGTTACTCCTAGTCACCGCCTGGTCTGGAAAGAATCAGCGCTCAGGAGCGAATTCAGCTCTGCCTGTATCTGCACACATGGTGCAGGGAGTAATGTGAGTACTCCGACCCAGTGAGTAATAAAAGTAACTACAGTCCGAAGATAAGAAAACCTAGTAAATACACAAAGTAAGCTAAAATCCAAATATACAGCAACATATGGAACTGAACAGCTAAACAACAGTATAGATACAAATACATGAATACAATGCAATGCATATGATGGTACATTCCAGTACCCACTACGGCGTGCAGCCCGAGCCATCCATATTTATTTATCGCCGACGGCGCTCACTGGGGGTGTGTACAGACTCCGGAGGGGCTCCTACAGCCCAAGCTCAATATCTTGGTCAGTCATTGTTACCTGACCGGTCAGCCCATTGTTACCTGACCAATTTACATCATACAGTGTCATTGTTACCACTGTTTCAAGTATATCATACAGTGTCATTGGACTCCGGATGGGCTCCTACAGCCCAAGCGCAATATCTTGGTCAGTCATTGTTACCTGACCGGTCAGCCCATTGTTACCTGACCAATTTACATCATACAGTGCCATTGTTACCACTGTTTCAAGTATATCATACAGTGTCATTGTTACCACTGTTTCAAGTATATCATACAGTGTCATTGTTACCACTGTTTCAAGTCACTTTATAATCAGTCCAGAAAATAATATAATAAGCCCCTTGGGCATTTACAAAATAGAAGCTTCCAGCCCGAAATACATTTAAAATGTCATTTGAGTTTTCAACACTTAGAATTACGGCTAAGTTTGCAAAACAGTAATTAAAATCTTGGACTGAAATTAAATGATATGCAAATCATGCTAAGCAGTAATATTAATCCCCGAAGGATTCTACAAGTCGGTACAAGGCCCCCAAACGTGGCATTAAGCCCAAATATCATCAATGCATGTGCGTATTAGTCGCCAACATATTATAAGTATCAATACAATGTGCAAATCAGTCGCCAATATACTATAATTATCTCTCGGGATGGACCAAGTCATAATCCCCAATCATATACGACAACGCACCTGCCATGGGAAGCGTGTCACGCCTCAATATAGTGTTACGATGTGAAAGTCCGGGGTTTCAAACCCTCAGAACAACAATTGCATCAATTACTCACCTCTAGCTCGCTATGCCCTTGCCTCTCTAATTGGCCTCCTCGTGTGACGAATCTGCCAAAAATCACACAAACCTCGTTGAAGTTCGATTTCTAAAAGACGGGGTTTTAACCATACATATCTGAAATTTGCCCCTTAATGATACTATAATGATCCCATACAGTTATGTAACTTCAATCTACAATATAACACTCAATATGGCCAATATTAGTACTAGATCCCATAAATTATGCCATTTAGGCATATTATCAAACATCTTGTAGGTATAAATATTTACACCTCTTAACTATAGCATTGGTTCCTCCAACTATCATAATTAACCAACAATTCATGACACTATTATTCTTTAACAATTTATACTCCTAACATCACATGTGTGATCAACCATTCACACCCAAACCAACAAAAATTCCATCAAATAAACACCTCTAAATCCCTACCATGTTCATGTATTTAAAAAGGGAATTTATGGCTTCCAACCACCATACACTAAGTTGTAATACTTGACTCATACTCATATTTCCATAATATATCCATATATGTGAGTCTAAGGTGTAGGATTTACCTTTTGGAAGAAATCTTGCAAAACCCTTCTTTGAGTTCTTGAAGGAATTTCTTGAAATCTAAGAATTTTTAAGATCAATCCATGTTAATATAAGTATTTGGGAGTAGTAATCAACTCAAAATACTCCAACAATCTTACCTTAGGATCATAGGGATGAAGTTTGGGACGAAACCCCCTTGAGAGAGCAAGCCTTAACCCCAAAAATGAGTTGGGAACTCTCTAGGCCGGTCTTGGGGTACTTAAAAACCTTCAGTCGCATAGTTCACGCGTTGTTCGCGCGTTTGTTCGCGCGTTTTTCTGAGTATTCTGCCTCAGACGCGCGAAGTGCGCGACTTCGCGCGATACTTCGCGCGATACTTTGCGCGCTCTGACACCTGACCAGTGAAATGGTCATAACTTCCTGTATACACTTCCAAATGATGAACGGTTTGTTGCATTGGAAACTAGACTCAAAGAGATTTTATTTGATAGGTTGTAACTCACACAACTCCTTATATAACGAGAGATATTATCGTTCAAAGTGAGGCCTTGTGCGCACTTATTTACAACTTTCGTCTATTATGAAATTTCCAACTTGAAAAGTTCCCGTTAGCCATCCGAAATCATCCCGAGGTCCTCGGGACCTCAACAAAAAATACCAATACATCTTATAATATTATTCAAACTTGTTCAAATTATCAAAACACCTCGACTAATAACAAATTATCGAATTACACCGAATTCAAGTCTAAGTTCCTTTAAAACTTCCAAAATGCGCTTTCGATCAAAACTCGACCAAAATATGTCCGAATGACTTGAAATTTTGCACACATATCCAAAATGGCATAAAGAAGCTACAAAAATTCTCGGAACACCATTCCGACAGTCGGATCAAAATTTCATCTATCAACCGGAAATCGCCAAAATACTAACTTCGCCAAAATGAGCTAATTTCTTCACCGGACCTCCAAAATTAATTCCGATTGCGCTCTTAGGCCTTAAATCATCCCCCGAAACTAATCGAATCATCGGAATTCAATTCTGAGCCCTCTAACTCACAAGTCAACGTCCGGTTGACTTTTCAAACTAATTCTTCTTTAAAAAGACTAATTGTCCCATTTCATACCAAACTCGATCCGAATTGACTCAAATTCACCACGTACACATATTGAAATATGAATAAGCATTTAACGGGGAATACGAGACGAAAATACAGGAAACAAAGTTTCGGGTCGTTACGTTTTCCCCAACTAAAACAAACGTTCGTCCTCGAACGTGCCCAGACTTGTTCCAAAAGCCCAACAATTGCTGAATAACCTTACCATGTATAAATCCGGGGATGAACTCATGTCATCCTATCTCACGTAGGTCTGATAATACAATAAAATTGAAATTTCATAGCCATTTAGACCATAAACCGTAGACCCACATTGTACTTTCCGAAGTCATACCTAGAATTAACATGAACCAGCAGTAATAACCTACAATCCAACACTCAGAACGATAGTCTCTATTCACAGCAGTTGCCCACAATACCCAAATACCGATAGGAAACCTCTTGTTAGCTAAAGTATTATTCCAACACATTCATATACTGCCAACTATAAATAAAGCATGCGATAAAACGTAACCATTTCTCAGATCAACCATTTATAAAGTCATTTCCTCTTTTACTAATATCGCAATAGATCTCCGAGCCGAACCTCGATATTATCCTCCTAACAAGCCGGAATCGATTTTTGTTCGTATTCATCACTGCCCCTAATGATCACCTCGAATCCAACACACCACTCTGGTGTTATAACACCCCAATACATGCCTAAGCCACAACTTGCATAATACGCGCACCCATAAGAAACGGTCCGAACATACTCAAATTATGAATATGACTCAACTAAGAGAGTTGTACCTCAAACTCTAGTGTTGCCACAACACAAGGCTGAGACCCGGTCTCACATCATAGAAATAGGACACACAATTTGACCAGCAAGGTCATGTTTCCACACATCTTTGCTGTAACGCGCGATCTTATCCAAATACTACTCCACATGAAACACCTCAAGTCACAATGCTTGAAATCGACAACCATGCTCAATTTATGGCTGGAGCCAGAGCAAATCATTACACCTACGGTGATACAAATAACACCTACTACACAAACCTGATAGAACATAATCCAGCTCACCTCACCACTCAACCCGTGGCATTCCCGGCATAGCCCATGGCACAATAGTTCAGAATTGCCTGACGCTAAGACAACCAGTCTAAATTCTGACATCACATACAAAATCTAACATACCAGCAAGTAATGATCTACTCGAACCTCCAAATTTTGATAGCCGTTAAATAGTACCGATGCACACGATCCACAACCACAATATAGCCTGTACATGAGAACTCCCAGTTTCCAACTCCATGTAGCACACGCATCATCATACCTTACCCCAATACTATTGAAGTGCCATCAACTTAATCACATTGGCCTTTTTCTGAAACATGTAACCTCTACAAATCACTATGATTAGAAGTAAAATTTCCTTAATCATCTGAATCATTCACCCTAATCATCTGAAGCTCATTTCTCTAATCACCCAAAGTTGCCTGTACTGCCTAAGAGTGTTATGAATTTCCATTCAGGACTGAAACATGACCTTACACACGCAATTCTCAATCCTTCACAACATATCACATATACCATATCATCCTAAGGTAACATGAGGACTTCACCTCCCCTTCCAAACCAGGAATGTTTACGTACTCAATTAGTCAAGAACTTTCATTGATCCCCTCTAGAAGAAAAACCATTACACATCCCATGCTCTGCATGACACATATAGGTCTTGTTCAAATTCTTACAATACCGACACGACGGATAAAATCTGTATAAATTCATAACACCGCCGAATCAAATATTCATTGGGTCTACACTTCTGACAAGAACTATCACCTCATTCTGAACCAAATAATGGTCTTAGCCCCTTAATTTACTTCATATACTCAGATTGCACTGATCTCGAATTCAATGATCTCGTTTCACCCATTACGAACTGCTTAGTCAATAAACATAATCAAAAGTCACATATGATGCCTCAATATACCAATAGGCTACCAATTCGAATGCGGTACAAAAGGAAAGCAAACTCAGGAAGGAATTACCAATCCCACACACTACTACGAACTTTCCTTAGAAAACAGGAAGCAAGGCATACAAAATAGCATATAGAAAACTATACTCAAAATCATACTGTTGCGGCGTGCAACCCGATCCAGATAACATACCCATGGCGGCGTGCCACCTGATCCACACATAGATCTCACATAAGGAGATGCACATCGAGCCAAATTTGCTCATTACAACAAAATACCGAGTATCACTCATAAGCATGCTAAGTGCATAATAATATCTCTGAGGGACATATAGCGTTATAAGCTAAAAAACTCAAGCACAACTGAGGTGCGATGTACAATCTGAATTTCAAGAGCCAAGATGCTCATATAACGTCATTCCTACGCGGATTCTCAACACATAGAAATTTCTCAAGTCGTCTCACAACTCACACAATGCAATGCATCACTGTGCGAAATATCTGACAGGAAGCATCAACCTAACTACTCCTCCATGAGAACCGCATTACAAAAAAATGAACACATCTGGCCTGATATAGAGCCATTATTCACATAAAATTCACTCACCGACTTCAAGTTGATTCTGATCACACTGAACTAGTCTGATAACCTTTCAAAGGTCCATAATAACTTCCATTTTCTTCATAAAACACAAGAACAACCATCACAATCGGAGTAATCCTCCCCAGTTCACAACCCAATATGCCAAGTGCCCTTCAGGCATGAATCTTTAATTTAACGACACCATCACAAACTTCATACTTGGTTTACATCTTTAATCAATCAAGTGATCATATGCCACACTTATATAATCTTCCCGTGGGACACACTCCCACAACCTACCACAACAATATCTGGAGTGTACCTCCAAATCATCGGTCGCTCTAATGCTGAAGAGCGATCAAGAATCATTAACTAGGATGCATGACCCTTTTTACAAAACACCGATCTTAGGTGACGTTGAAGACAATACCAACTTACCGTAAACATCGAAACTCGAACCAATATAGCATATAATCGTGTAATCGACCTATTTAATAGCAAACTCCCCAACTTGGCTCAAAGCCATAGATCAAAACACACTCAATAAATCACAACGCATGTATTCTAATGCTGCTGTAATACCATAGTGAGATTAAACTCACTCCTTCATAAGCTCGTAGGAACACAAATCATCTGGAATTTTTAACTCTTCTGCAATTTTTGTATTTACTCGCACAACAGTTAATCCCACTCTCTAGGCGACCAAATTTTTTTTACTAAGTCCCAAATTTTTCAAAAATATCGGCAGAGTCTCCTTTGTAATTGGGCCTATCCACCTGCCAGAGAATCACCAAAACCATCCTAACAACACATCCACAACTTGACAAAGCATCACAATGCATATCAATTACATAAATCTCAATACTACATGTATTATACTATCAAAATTGATACATGGACATGCGTTGCACTTATTTGAATCATAACACATAGAAAATACCTTTCAACCCCCCATTATTTGGCTATTCAACCGAGTAAGAACATATTCTTTCTTTAAATGTTTTCGACCTTCAAGTTGGTCTCCTTGACTCAACTATTTCATCATAATACATTTACAGAAGCGATCCCAGCTCCCAGACTTATCTAACTAGTATGACAAATAGATTTCCCTCATAAGCCAATTACCCATTAGCTTTACCTTTAGTTACTCTTTTTGGTATACCTTCCACTACCATACAAATTACTCATGACATGGATATCCAACCGCCATTCCAGCTAATAAGGACAATAATGAACATATGAGTTCAAAGCACTTGCTCACAAAATCAGCACCTCGGTACTCAAGCCATTGGCAAAGATTCGGCCTCAAGTCCTCCAGACTGACCTAACTTCAAACTCACAGAGATTACACTTTGCCCCTCGATCGGGGAATCAAAAGCCATCGAGGCACATCTGATACTGAGCGCTCATGCATGCATGCGAACACGTGGAAGGAATTTCAAGAGTTACTCTTCAAGCTGAATCAATAACGCACGATAAGAATTTAGGAATGTGAAGTTTTCCTAAAGGTTCTGCAGCCTCTCGAGGATAAATACAGACGTCTCCGTACCGATCCGCGAGACTCTACTAAACCGGCTCATGACTCGTGAGACCAAGTAACCTAGGCTCTGATACCAACTTGTCACGACCCAAAATCCCAACCCGGTCGTGATGGCGCCTCTCATGAGGACAAGGCCAGCCAATCAACAAAACAGTACATCTCTTTATAATTACTTAGCAGGAATAAGTCTAAATCATGGGCAATATAATCTTAAATGCGAAATTAACGTGATAGAACGAAGAAAACCATCCCAACTCAGCCCGAAATCGGGGTGTCACAAGTCATGAGCTACTACAGAGTTTACTAATATTTTACAAAGTCTGGACTTATCATAAATAACAAAGATAAGGGAGAAAACGGGGCTGCGGACGTCAACAGCTACCTCGTTACTCCTAGTCACCGCCTGGTCTGGAAAGAATCAGCGCTCAGGAGCGAATTCAGCTCTGCCTGTATCTGCACACATGGTGCAGGGAGTAATGTGAGTACTCCGACCCAGTGAGTAATAAAAGTAACTACAGTCCGAAGATAAGAAAACCTAGTAAATACACAAAGTAAGCTAAAATCCAAATATACAGCAACATATGGAAATGAACAGCAAAACAACAGTATAGATACAAATACATGAATACAATGCAATGCATATGATGGTACATTCCAGTACCCACTGCGGCGTGCAGCCCGAGCTATCCATATTTATTTATCGTCGACGGCGCTCACTGAGGGTGTGTACAGACTCCGGAGGGGCTCCTACAGCCCAAGCTCAATATCTTGGTCAGTCATTGTTACCTGACCGGTCAGCCCATTGTTACCTGACCAATTTACATCATACAGTGTCATTGTTACCACTGTTTCAAGTATATCATACAGTGTCATTGGACTCCGGAGGGGCTCCTACAGCCCAAGCGCAATATCTTGGTCAGTCATTGTTACCTGATCGGTCAGCCCATTGTTACCTGACCAATTTACATCATACAGTGCCATTGTTACCACTGTTTCAAGTATATCATACAGTGTCATTGTTACCACTGTTTCAAGTATATCATATAGTGTCATTGTTACCATTGTTTCAAGTCACTTTATAATCAGTCCATAAAATAATATAATAAGCCCCTTGGGCATTTACAAAATAGAAGTTTCCAGCCCGAAATACATTTAAAATGTCATTTGAGTTTTCAACACTTAGAATTACGGATAAGTTTGCAAAACAATAATTAAAATCTTGGACTGAAATTAAATGATATGCAAATCATGCTAAGCAGTAATATTAATCCCCGAAGGATTCTACAAGTCGGCACAAGGCCCCCAAACGTGGCATTAAGCCCAAATATCATCAATGCATGTGCGTATCAGTCGCCAACATATTATAAGTATCAATACAATGTGCGAATCAGTCGCCAATATACTATAATTATCACTCGGGATGGACCAAGTCACAATCCCCAATCATATACGACACCGCACCTGCCATGGGAAGCGTGTCACGCCTCAATATAGCATTACGATGTGAAAGTCCGGGGTTTCAAACCCTCAGAACAACAGTTGCATCAATTACTCACCTCTAGCTCGCTATGCCCTTGCCTCTCTAATTGGCCTCCTCGTGTGATGAATCTGCCAAAAATCACACAAACCTCGTTGAAGTTCGATTTCTAAAAGACAGGGTTTTAACCATACATATCTGAAATTTGCCCCTTAATGATACTATAATGATCCCATACAGTTATGTAACTTCAATCTACAATATAACACTCAATATGGCCAATATTAGTACTAGATCCCATAAATTATGCCATTTAGGCATATTATCAAACATCTTGTAGGTATAAATATTTACACCTCTTAACTATAGCATTGGTTCCTCCAACTATCACAATTAACCAACAATTCATGACACTATTATTCTTTAACAATTTATACTCCTAACATCACATGTGTGATCAACCATTCACACCCAAACCAACAAAAATTCCATCAAATAAACACCTCTAAATCCCTACCATGTTCATGTATTTAAATAGGGAATTTATGGCTTCCAACCACCATACACTAAGTTGTAATACTTGACTCATACTCATATTTCCATACTATATCCATATATGTGAGTCTAAGGTGTAGGATTTACCTTTTGGAAGAAATCTTGCAAAACCCTTCTTTGAGTTCTTGAAGGAATTTCTTGAAATCTAAAAATTTTTAAGATCAATCCATGTTAATATAAGTGTTTGGGAGTAGTAATCAACTCAAAATACTCCAACAATCTTACCTTAGGATCATAGGGATGAAGTTTGGGACGAAACCCCCTTGAGAGAGCAAGCCTTAACCCCAAAAATGAGTTGGGAACTCTCTAGGCCGGTCTTGGGGTACTTAAAAACCTTCAGTCGCATAGTTCGCGCGTTGTTCGCGCGTTTGTTCGTGCGTTTTGCTGAGTATTCTGCCTCAGACGCGCGAAGTGCGCGACTTCGCGCGATACTTCGCGCGCTCTCACACCTGACCAGTGAAATGGTCATAACTTCCTGTATACACTTTCAAATGACGAACGGTTTATTGAATTGGAAACTAGACTCAAAGAGCTTTAATTTGATAGGTTGTAACTCACACAACTCCTTATATAACGAGAGATATTATCGTTCAAAGTGAGGCCTTGTGCGCACTTATTTACAACTTTCGTCTATTATGAAATTTCCAACTTGAAAAGTTCCCGTTAGCCATCCGAAATCATCCCGAGGTCCTCGGGACCTCAACCAAAAATACCAGTACATCTTATAATATTATTCAAACTTGTTCCAATTATCAAAACACCTCGACTAATAACAAATTATCGAATTACACCGAATTCAAGTCTAAGTTCCTTTAAAACTTCCAAAATGCGCTTTCGATCAAAACTCGACCAAAATATGTCCGAATGACTTGAAATTTTGCACACATATCCAAAATGGCATAACGAAGCTACAGAAATTCTCGGAACTCCATTCCGACCGTCGGATCAAAATTTCACCTATCAACCGGAAATCGCCAAAATACTAACTTCGCCAAAATGAGCTAATTTCTTCACCGGACCTCCAAAATTAATTCCGATTGCGCTCTTAGGCCTTAAATCATCCCCCGAAACTAATTGAATCATCGGAATTCAATTCTGAGCCCTCTAACTCACAAGTCAACGTCCGGTTGACTTTTCAAACTAATTCTTCCTTAAAGAGACTAATTGTTACATTTCATACCAAACTCGATCCGAATTGACTCAAATTCACCAAGTACACATATTGAAATATGAATAAGCATTTAACGGGGAATACGAGACGAAAATACAGGAAACAACGTTTCGGGTCGTTACAGGACTTCATCCATATCTCCTTGTCGTAGTTCTTTTGAGTTGGCATATATCATTAACTGGTCTATGGAATAATAGCTCCAGATAGCATTTCCTTGTAGATAATTGTTAGCTAGTTCTTGAATAATAGTTGCTATACCAATTATTCTTTTGTTGGCATAGAAACTTGGTATCTCCATTTTCTATATCTCTGGTTGTTTCTCTATTTCTTTCGGTATTATCATATCTCGTGTTAGTCCTATTTTTATCACCTGTATAATGGGTTTTATTTCATCATATAGTATTTCAGCTGGTGCTGTATAGAATTTGATGAAGAATAGGTTGCCTTTTGTAATTCTTTTGAAGGTGACAAATGCTTTGTATAGCTCTGGTATTGCAATTATTTCTTCTCCGTCGTGGGTATATACGGTGCTGAGTAGTCCGTAGTTGTAACATGTCTTTACTAGGTTGGATTTTGTTTTTGGTTGGGCTATTAGCCTATTATATCCCTATAGTTTTTGGGTTATATAATCTTGTGTTGGATCTGTAGTAGTAGTTGATCTGGGGTTTAGGTTTAGAAATGTCTGAATTTTATATATATTCTCAATATATGTTTGAGTAATATGGTTATATACCTTTTTGTTGTGGTGTAGGCTATTAGCATAGGTTGTAGTTTGTGGGGTTATAGCTATTGCTTCTTTTGGCTTTTTTGATGTAAATGGCTTATCAAATACGTTGTTTAAATTTACATTGGTATGTAGCTTCTTATTCACCTGTTTGCTTGTGCCTGCAGCTGTAGGTAAACAAACTTTGTCATGGGTTTTTTGGAGTTTCCCAACGTCTCCTTCTAATTCTGGAATTTTTAAGTCTTCCGATCGACTTAGCTCCGCATTTTTATTGTCATGCTGCTGACTTTCTAGCTGTTGTAATCTTTTGCCCATACTATCCATCTGTAATGATAGGGTAGTAAGGATTGCAAATATATCTTTCGATTCTTGATTCTCATCAGTTTGAGTACTTTTGTCTTGACAAGTAATCTGCAATAACATTCTTGTCAGTTCGTATTATTTCAATTGTAAATGTAAAATTTTGTATATTCAATACAAGTCTTCTTATTTCCTTTGTAGTTACTGAATCTTGTACTTTCCGTGTTATCCACCCTTTTACTTGTGTATTATCTTTTCTTACAATAAACTTGTTATAAACAATATATGGCTCAAATGCTAACAAACATTTATATAATCCAAATAGTTCTTTCCTATTTATCTCCCATTTAATTTGTGGTTCCGTGTATGATCCTGAATAATATCTACAATGGTGTTCAATATTTTCATTATCATATTTATATTTTAGAACTCCTCCATAGCTGTGATCACTAGAATCAGTTTCTACAATATATGTGAACTTTTTCTTTTCATCTGGGAAATATAGTTTTGGTAATTTTTTACACATATTTTTTATCTTCTGTATATGTATTTTATCCTTTTCGTCAAAATGATATTCTATATCCTTTTTTAATTTTCTCTGTAATGGTTTTAAGTTTTCTGCTAATTTAGGAATATATTCTCTTACTTGGTTAACCAATCCTAAAAATGATTGTAACTTCTTTTTTGTATCAAGTGTTTCATTTAAGTTAATTATTTTTTGTACTATATGGGTTTGCATTTTTATTCCGTTTTTGTCTATTTGTATACCTAAAAATTCTATTTGATTTTTCATTACTTTTGCTTTCTTTTCACTTAAACTTATTCCTGATATTTCTACAATGTGTATGAATTTTTCTAGTAGTTTTATATGTTCGTTCTCTGTTCTAGAATATAACAGTATATCATCTATATATATTATACAATTTTCTAACTAGTTAAAGTAGTTATCCATAAAATGTTGATATCTACCTGGTGCATTTTTATATCCAAATGGTAATACATTCCATTCATAAAATCCTTGTGGTACTGTGAATGCTGTTAACTTCTTAGATTCGTCTTCTAGTTTTAAATGGTAAAATCTTGATTTACAATCAAACTTACTGAAATAGTTATATCCTTGTATTTGTCTGATTTTTAGTATTTTATTTGGTATCGGATAATTATATGTTTTTGTTTTTGCATTTAAATTTCTATAATCTATAACCATACGACTTTTTCCTCGTTTTTGTTCACTATGCTGGGGGGGGGGGTCATTTTAATTTTAATACTGCGATGTATAATTTTTTTTTTGTGGGGGGGGGGGGGGTCATTTTAATTTTAATACTGCGATGTATACCTGCTAATACATATATTCATTGTTTTAATATTTGTAAGAATTATTGTTTTTCTGTGTTGATAAGTCTCAAGATTATATTTATAAAATTCAATTTCTTTCTCTATAGTTAATAAAGCTTTATTACGTAATCTATTATATTTAATTATGTCTTTGCAGGTTTTAATATTGTGTTTAACACAATCTATTTTTCTATTTATGTTACTGAGGTTTTTAAGAAGTTTCCATTTCTGGGTGTTATAGAATCTTATGTAATGAAAAGTGTTATATTTCATTTATAAACAGATTTTATTAACTTGATATGTGATCATTAATCTGAATATAAATCTAATTCATATAGATCTAATATATCTATTTCTTGTGATACAATTAGTTCTGTAAATGCTTGTTCCATTACATATATTATTTCAAAAGTAACTAAAATATCATAAATTTTTCTTTTAACATCGTTATTAAGTCTGTTAAAGATATATAATATAAGTATTTTGTAGTCAATATTTTCTTCTAATAAATACGTGTGGTTGTTCATTCAGATTTACTATTTATCCTTATCATGTGTTTACTAAACATATTCCCTCTAACCTATTTGTTTATCATAGAGTTTATCATATTTTAATAAGTTATACTGAACAATCTTTTCTGGTCACTACCATGTTTTTCATGCTTCAATCATTTACTATCATCTCCTGTCGAAAAGCGAAAAAACCCCTTCTTCTATACGAGACCTAGCTCTTTCCTCCCTTTACTAAAAATTCTTCTATTAGTATTAGTGAAAGCTCAATCCCAACTCTCTCACTAAGACCGGATCTTGCAAACAATGTTCTTCCTAAAAAGCCAGAGCGGATACCTTTCTTATATACTATACGCAATTTTCAAATTTCGGTTTAACTTAACTTTAAGAAAATATTCTATAAAAGAATAAAGAGCCTATCTTCTTCTTTCTTTCCAAATCCAAATACAATGGGATGGGCATCTTTCTATTTCTGCTACTATGCCTCCTATTTACTGTTTAGTTCAGTTACTTTTTTTTCTTGCAAACAAGAAGGGGAAAAGATAGGCGATTCGAATCCCCGTTCTTCTGATTTCCTCTTGTCTGCTTTCTTGCTCATGCCAATGCCTAACAAAACAGTTAAGAAATCTGCATGGGATTCTGTACCAAGAACATTGGCTTCTCATGTCGATCTTCCGTTCGGCCAATTGGACAGCGTCATCTTCGTTTAGTTTACTATTCAACGTCCCCCAATCCCTAGTTGTACAGGTGCAGCCCAGAAGCTTCCTCTTTCATATTGATGAAAGCGCTAGGCACCTCTTAACAGTTCAAAGTCCCCCCTTGGCTTACCCAGCTTTTAAGGTGAGAAAAGCGGATTCAATATCAATAATTGTGGATTCGATTCGTATTCTTATATATGCAACCTAAGCAGCTACTTTTGTCAGTGAATATCTTAAATCATGCTTTTCACAAGTTCGGTGCGCTAGAGGGTGACGAAGAAACACTAGTTCTATTGGCCCTAAGCCCGCATTCTTTCTAGCAACTGAGTCGATGTCAAAGAACCCGAGCGAGGGACTTCTCGGTGCATTCATGTGCAGCTAGGGGAGTTGCATGACTAATTAAATTTCCAAAGCTATAAGTCCTAGACTAGAAAGGAGATTTGCTTGGTGTTATGTCAACTCTACTAGATGCAGTTGCGCAGGAATCCAATGCACTAACTCCTGGACTTAGACGATATGCCCTTAGGGATACGTTAGCAAGTAATCTCTCTCACTAGTTGCCTTTCAAAGGCATTTTTACATTATCCCATTTCCACGTGAAAGCAAATAAGAAGTCTCGTCTTCATCCTATTGTGATGTCATCTCTATTAAACCTGCTATTCCTATCATGCTATTGCTTCTGTATTCCAACCATCTAAGACCGGATTCAATAGCAGCTCCTGCACCCATTGATTTTGCACCTTCTAACATCTCGAGCTCGGTATTGTACCTTAACCTCAGTACACTTCACACCCACCCAATCGTGAGAAAATGACGATTCACTAAAAACTTCTCTTTTTGTTTTGACGTTGTCAACATCCCGAAAGAAAATTCCTTTGTTAGTGATTCGACTTTCTATCTTAAAAAAGATAACGAAATTTCAAAGAAGCTCTTTTAAGAATATTTCCGGCACTTCTTCAGTAAATTTTCCTACTTTATTATGTCGATTCCTCTCTCCGTATATTTTATGTTAGAAGGAAGGCAAAAGCTGACTGGTGCTTTGTTTAGGGACGGGAGCCACTCCTTTTTTTCCGAGTTTGCCTAGGAGCTCCTGTCTTAAAAGACGAATACGAATTAGTAGGGCTGCCCCCAATAGCTCTTTTTGAATGGACATCTGAGATAGCATCAAGCCGAGCACAAAACAGATCTGGGCTGCTAATAAGGAGGATTGTTAAGCCTTCTAGCATAGGTGATGCCTTCCCAAGGTCTGGTCTCTTCGGTACAGGTACGAACTTTGAGAAGACGACCTTTTTCTTTTATTGTGTGGAATGAGAGCGGGTCCCTCTCATTTATCAAGACTAGATAAACCAAAGCAGTCTACGATTGCCGGGTTTTTTAGGAATGGAATTTATAGGAAGATTAGCAGAACCGCCAGGAATCAGTACTGCGTCGACTGCTATGTGCTAAAGACTGCGGAATAAGAGCTCTTAGTCCTTTCGGCACGACATAAAATAAAGGCTGTTCTTGTTGCGGGTTTATCTGAGCTTGAGAATCTAGCTAGGGCTATTTGAACTAAGGAAAAGTAGGCATGCTAAGTACATTTTGATGGCATTGAATCGGAAGATAGCCTATCTAAGAGAAGATGAAATAGCAAGTGCTTGAGAAGAAAAGAAGCTGTGAGGGAATGCGCTCCGACTGATATCATTCAGGCAATTCCATTCTTACTGTCCTAGGAAGAAGGAAAGGATAAAAGATCCCACGAACAGGGTTAGCGTAAGAAGAGCTTTTGCAAGAAGGGCGTTGTTCTCAGATGGGCAGATGGAGCTGTTAGAAAGAATTACCGATCGTCGGGAAGAGAAGGGGAATGAATCTTTTTTTAGGTAATAAGCACTCTTGTCGCGTCTGGAGTTGTATATAGTAGGGGGAATCGCCTTTCGAGTTGTTAGAAAAAACACAGTTGTTAAAGTGAAAAGAACTCTATTTTTTGACTTTTAAATAAGAATAATTATCCGATCAAGGGCTAACCCACGCACAGAGAAGGAAGAAGCTATCTCAATATCCTTCACACAGATGACATTTATCTTTCCCATGACTACTTAGTGTGTCTCAACAACCGTGTCAGAGAGAAGGAAGAGGGCTCTTTACCAGTATCATAGCCGGGAGAATGAAAGCATTAGTGGGAAGATCTTTTGTTCGATCTGCCTTGGGTGGGGCGATGAAAAAAGTCTAGTTCATCCTCCCGAATGAAACACATCTTATGAAATATACGGGCCGGGTGGGTCCAGGGTCCAACAGACGGATCGATTACGAGTCATCTCCTAGCCTGATTTTCCTTTTGTTTCGGGTGGTTCAAACTAAATGAAAGAAAGGTCGAACAACATCTTCTATTGAATAGACATCTGCTTCCTGGTCCTTTCAAACCAGTCAAAACCTAGAGCAAGGGATTTGAAGAACTTTATCAATGAGCTGGGACTAATAGCAATATCTGCTTTGGGACCTCAGTATACATGGTAAAATAAATGGGGATCCTAGTGATTTTACATTTGAGAATCTAGTATCAATAGACATTGAAGAA
The DNA here is from genome assembly GCF_000715075.1 of Nicotiana tabacum. Taxonomy (NCBI): domain Eukaryota; kingdom Viridiplantae; phylum Streptophyta; class Magnoliopsida; order Solanales; family Solanaceae; genus Nicotiana; species Nicotiana tabacum. The sequence goes on from NW_027438574.1 coordinate 55,866, forward strand.
GGGATAGTTCCTGCAGATGATATTAATAAGTTGTGTAGCATGATTTCTTTGTGTGTTCTTAAAGTTTAGGGATAATGCCGCTTTTTTATTTAATAAATATCTCTTTCCGAACAGATTTCCCCATCAGTAATGGGACGTTCGGGATGAAGCCAATTAAAAAAAAAGCAAAATTCGATTTGGATAATAGCCTTTCTTATGACACAAGATTGTTCTGTTCCGGGACTGTAGTGAATAAAGAGGGTCAGCTCTTGTTAACACTGTACAACAAAGTAAATGAAGAAAGTTAGTACTCATTTAATTGACCTTCTTTTCGAAGTCAATGAATTTCTTTCTTTTACTTTTATTTTGTTCAAGTTGCTTCAGTGAATGAAAATGCTCAATAAAGCGGGTAGGTCTTACTAGCCCTTACACTCGTCAAACTTATTTACTCATTCTCCACTGTAATGGATTTACTTTAATTCTTTCCCAAGCATCTGGTAATTCTGGCTGCCTTTCCACTCCTCACTTTGGTTTCCACCAAGCCAATCAAATCTTCCTCTTGTGCTCTTATATAATCTTTGGCCTCTCTCTGCTTCTCGAATTTATCGATCTTTTTGACATTCCATATAAGGACCTTCTTGTGGAACTATTGTTGTTTTTACACTCCCCTCGCACCTTAGCGCTACCTCTGGTTTTTCGTCTTGTACAGCCCTTATTTGTCTTTTGTTCTTTGGCCATTACTTTCCCCCTCCCCCCTTTTTCTTAGAATCCAACATTTATGATATGTTTTGCATCTTGTTCGCCCACTCTTCATTAGGCTGATTCGAACCAGGGGAGGATCTTCCACCTTGTTGGTTATAGCACCAGTACTTGAACGCTTACTCTTACTGCTCTTCTCAGGTTCACCTCTTTTGGATGGCCTGAGGTTCTTGTTTGAAGTCATTTGTTTATCACAGAACAAGTCCCCCTTAGTCTCTGCCATAGTTGACCCTCTCTTCCAGATCCTCGCTTCTATGAGCCAAATCACTCTCCTCGGGAGTTCTCTCCTTGACTACACCCTCCTCGGCTTTGTTAGCCAAACACTCATCCTGAGCAATCTCTTCCGGTTCAGCAGTGTCCAGATCTGTCATCTTTGCCTCTTCTTGTTCAGGGTCCTCTAGAACCGCAAAACGGTTCGGGCTGACTAGGTCTAGTTGGGTCATTTCACTCGCACAACTAGTGTCCAGCCCCTCTTTGCTATTGTCACTACTGGTACCTGACCCCATCGGCTCGACATTTTTGCAAACACCGACCCTTACTCAATAGGGAAATTCAAAGAGGAGAACGAGGACAGCTGACTACCACTAAAAGTCAGACTAAAAGTACACATTGTATGATTGAAAACTGCCGCTGCATACTACCCGGTGCTTGGAGGTCTGACTGGTACCTTCTCTCCAACAGCTGCTTCAATCAATGTTATGTCTGACTATGCCCGTAGCTGACTACTTATTGAAAGACCGAATAGGAAATGAAAAGTCGTACTACAACAACTGTAAATAAACATTCCATCCCCGCTCTGACTTTGATCGACTTGCCCGCACAGCGTCTTTTTTGAGAGAAGAGGTCAAGGGGTTAAGTGACTCTCGAAAGTCGTCTTTTGTATCGCGTCAAGAGAAATGACATAGATAAGATCATTGCTTAAAGAGTTTCATTGTCGAATTGATCTCGAAATTGGATCCCAATAGTTGCTGCTGCCCAAATGTGCTTTTTGAAAGCCGGTCCACAGCAGTGAAAGTACGATTGATTCCGTCGATCGAACGAAAACAACTTCTTGCTTTTTTTTCCTCTCTGGCTTGACTACTCTGCTTACTTAACACAATTCTTATTTAACCTTCACGGACCACTTCACTACCCAACAAGCTCTTGCTCTAAAGCAAAAAGCAAGGGCGCAGCAGCTGCGCGAAGTTGCGCCTTAGCGTATCCGTTTTCTTGCTCGTTAGCGCTGTTTTTTAATTGCAGCTAGCGCGCTAATAAGATAGAAAGGGCCTTTCTCGCTTGTTTGAAACCATATAAGGCTTTCTTCAATCGGCAAGGGAATTCTGATAGGGCTTTAAGAAATAAGGACGTAAGTGCAGCGGTAAGAAAAAGTCACTCAGTGAATCGGTGGATCACACACTTGGAGACAGGGACAGGGGCATGTCTGACTCTTTATAAAGTATACAAGTGTTGAAAGAGTGAAGTCTGGGGACAACGGCAAACATGAGGAATGGCACCTCCGCCCTACTAAAGAAGTTCGCAAGCAAGGGACATGCCGAACACCTACCTTTCCAACTAAGTCCAAGGCGAGGACCCGTTAATTGATGATGCGTTCCATCGTCAGCAAGCGGTGGCCGACAAGGCCCCTTTCCCTAAATATCTTGGGAAGCGAAGAGGACAAGTTTGAAACTCATTCGGTAATCTTCTCCTGAAGGTAGGCATTTCCCCAAGGCACTGATATGATGACTCTCTCAATTACACGTGTTTTAGGGAGTTGAACGTCTTATTTTTATGAGTGGCCTATGTGAATATAAGCCAGGAGCAAGGATTCCAGAAAGTCAAAATCTATGTTGCAAGTGCAAGTTGACGTTCTTGATATGAAAGTGAAAGTGGAGTGAAAGCCGGCCCTAAGAAGGATCCAAAGACGTTTAAGTCCAGTTCCAATCTGGATATAAAAGTCAAGTTCAATCGTCGAAAGTGAGATCTCTTTTAGTCCGGTCTTCTTTTCTCTTTTGAGTCAGGTTCTTAAGATAGGAAATCAGGTTTTCTGAATATCTCTCTTTCGGCCTATGTTGTAAGTTAGTTAGTTAGAGATCGAAACTGGACCTGAGAGAGACTAGACTTCTAGTAAGAGTAGGTGCGCCTTAAGTTGAGGAGAGCTGTTCATAAGCAGTGGTTATGAGCTCTTTCTTGTTTCGGTTAAGAAGAGGCTGCGCACCTTCAGTTGCACTAGTGGATTGAATAACCTTTTTTTTTAGTGCCAACAAAGTGCATATGTTCTTGGTTAATAAAAACACAAGTATTGGCTGGAGGACTGATACTATAAGTAGGACAAAGGCCTTTAAAGAGAAATGAAAGGATTTTTTTAGCATTTTTCCACTTTATCCAAGGAATACATTTCTTGGCATTTGTATTTGAGAGACAGAGCATGCTGGGCCTTACTTATTCAGGGGGGAGCCTCGAAAAGCGGTCAGTTCCTTCAGTCAACTTTTTCGGTAAACCAAAAGTGAACTTTAGGTAAGTAAGTAGTCCCATATGAAATTCATAAAACATTCATATCTGGCACTTGAGGAGGTCAATCTTAAGTGTTGGAAGCTACTGCTAAGGGACTCCCACTCATCTAGAAAGGATAGGCAATTGATAGAGAATATGGCGATAGAGACAGACACAGGAACTGAAATAGATTAAAAGATTACTTCCGTAGAGGAGAGGGGAAAGCTGATTAGATAGGGCGATAGCCCGGTTTTTATTATTTATCCTTTCCTGAGCTTGTCTTGTATTGAGGTATACCGAAGAAATGAGTAAAAGTAGGTAACAGAAGGGGAGGGATTGCTGTTTTTTATTAGTGAGGACAAGCAACTTTCATTTTATTCAATCTAATGGTAGGGCTTTAAAGAGTAGGCGGTTTGTATCTTTCTACCCCCAGAATAAGAAGTAGGAGGATAGGCAGAGCAAGAGCTCTTGAAGTCTACCCGGGCGCCCTTCTTCATTCATCCATTTAGGCCCGGCTAGGAACACGTGGATCCAAGGAACCTGGCTCGGGAACAGCTTCTTACTTGTAGGAGTTAATCACAATAAGAGAGTCCAATCTCTGAAATAGAGCTTAGTCTCTAAATAGTAGTCTACTAGTAGAAGGCTTAGGTTATGACTTGATCCAATAGAGTCATAACACCTTTCTATCTAAAAGAAATGGTGCTCGATGAAAGGATCCAGATTCCACACTATGCTGTGGGCTGGGGAGAGAGCTGCTCTGCGAAGCTGGGAGTTCAGTGTTCTTATGGAGGAACCATACTAGAAAGAGAATTGAAAGGGCCTTCAAAAAAGAGCGAGGGAGTGATGGGCAACCTTAGTCTACATGTTGCTCATGAGCCTCCAAGTACCAGTCTCGCAACAGTATTGGCGCAAAAGGATCGGTCCTTCACTTGCTGATCGTTCGCGAGTCGAACTCGCTCTCTTGCCATGCCTTCCACTCACTCGCTTGAGTCGGACTCAATCACTCTTTTAGTTTGGAGGATCATTCATTATTCACTCTCTTGCTATTACCCGCATGGAGCGCAGCAACCAAGATGCATATTATCATATAGAAAGAGGCGAAGCGTAGCGATTTATACTACCGGAAAAGTTTCGCTAACCGGCAGACAATAGAATCAGCCGATAGGCGCAGGAAAGCATAGAGAATCACATAGATAAGCCCCTACCTGCCAGCACGCGGATGGATAGGGCGGGCAAAGCGCGAAGGGGATGGATGTCTGAGCGGTTGAAAGAGTCGGTCTTGAAAATCGAAGTATTTATAGAAATACCGGGGGTTCGAATCCCTCTCCATCCACGAGGTCATAAGTTCTCTCTTGCGTTATCTATAGATAAGAACGATACAGATTGACTCGACTGATATGATAGATGGAATGGGAGTTTGTGTTCTATTTAGTTAGGACCTTGTCTCCCTTTCGTTATCTTCCGCTCACTTTGTATGGGTTGGAAAGGGCTGGGTGGATTACCTTTGGGAGCTAAGTCGAAGATCTCGGTGGTCTTGTGAGTGGTTGATAAACTGCGATTGCAGTTTTCTTTAGGAAGTCCCATAGCTGTGAGGCTTAACAGATAAAGAAAACGGTGGATACTTTTCCGGGTAGAAGGTGACAACCCTAATGAATTGACTATGAAGGTGGCTCTTACCTACATCAGCGCTCAAATTCCTTAATCGTTATTGCCCAGGCTTCGATGATCAACCCCTGGCACATTTAGGTTTTGATCTTCGGCCATCCTGGTCCTCAGGACCCAACACTATATTATTCAAATATATTTCCTTTAAAATGAAAAGATGCAAAAGGTGTTGATACGTCCTATCCACATAGAAATCTTACCCTCTTCCACACATTACCGGTGGATTCTACAGCCGCTATCACTTTCGCTGAAGGATGGGAATGAAGGTCGAGGAGGCAGGGAAGAAAAAGTTATTCGCTATTGGCTTACCCTTATATTAGGCCTTGGTACGGCCTATACACGATGGATGAAGGTTTTGGCAAGGTTAAGAATGGATGGTACCTATAATCAGACCCAACCGTTGCAGTACTTGAGAAGAAAGAAAAACATTTTCTCTTTTTATCTTAAGGCTGCTACCGATTCCTTATCTGTTATCCTGGCGTCCTGTATGCAGGGTTGTTCGGAAATCCATTTGCAACTTCCTGGACGTTCATACTTTGTTCTGTAGTCTTTCAATTACCATATAGTTTCTATAATTATAATAAAGGCTATAGGTCATCGGTTGTGATGTTTACGAAGGGTCAACCCCTCGGATTTTTTAGTTCTTGGCCTCTATTCACACTTAAACATCATATGCTTGTGTGGATAGCTACTGAAAGGGTGTATGGCACGACGAAGCTTTGCAACTATGCCATTCTTGGTGACGGTGATCGCCGACGAGAAGGTGACAACCACTTAGCATAATATATAGTTTCAGTGTACTATAACTATATCTAAAGAAAAGTCTCCTATTTGAAAGATTATTTATTATAAGTCATGTTTTGGAGTTTGCCAAATCATTTTTGAGCGACAAAGTTACTAGGGATTTCTCTCCAGTGTCTGCTAAGATGCTCCGGTCTTTGGTTGACGCTATTATGTGGAAAAGACCCCGATTTTCTCAAAGATTAGAGATGTCACTGGTACTATCTTTCTGTGTTTGACCTATCGATTGAGGGGTGCTTCTTATCGTATCTGTGGTGTGCCCTATCGCCCTAAATCTAAGCGATGGAAGCCTCACTATCTTTGTATGCTTTCGCCGCCCGTTATCATTAAAACTGTGGTTAGGATTTCCATATTTGGGAGTGGTAACGCCGAGTGTCGCGCGGGCCTTCATTCTTGAAAGGGCTAAAAGTAGCACCTTCGCTTTATTTGTAATGAAAATGAAAGAGAAGATCTTCGGATATTTTTTCCAGGGGAGGACTTTCTTAATCGCCTCATTCTTCAACCATGGGTTAAGATGTGGCTAAAGTCTCTCCGATGGTAGCGTATATTACGCTCGAGCTCCCTCGAGCCTCCTCTTGTACCAATGTATATATTCCGTTCTAGGAATAAGGTCAATTTCTTTTCCGGTATGTGGAGTTTTCTTTCGTTGTTACGACAGGCTGAGAGCAGTGCCCGCTCCCTTGTATTTGGGGGAGTTGGACGGCCGTTCCGCACTTCGGTTATTCTTTTTTCGTTAAAACAAATACAACTGAAACTACTAGGAATTTATACTGACGGCGTACCTGAGCACTCATGCCTGCAGACCCCTCGATTCTCTTTCTATGACTACTCTGGAAAAGAAAGTCTCACTACTCAATGGCTTTCGATCTTCTTTCCCCCATATAGATATTAAACAGAACGAGTTCGCTTCATGATTTTGTGACATACCAAATAAGGGATTGTTAGAAGAAAGCTCCTATAGTGGACAGCTATAGCCCTTTGTATAGGTTGAGTGCTTGTTTAAGGCCACAAAGTGCTCGCTTGAGGCGGCAAACAGAGATAGAATGATTTTTGAAGATGAATTATCGGCACCTTGAACTGTACTATCGGAACTGTGCTCTGAAGATTGATTTAAAGTAACCCAGTCAGATGTCTCAGAAAGGGTAGTGATCTCCCCCTGAAAAGTATCACGACCATAAAGAGAAGAAAAGCGAGATTGCATGTTGATAACAGAAAATGGCAATCTGTTGATTAAATACACTGTAGTAGTGAATGCTTCAACCCATAGATTCTTTGGTACTCCATTATTTATCATCAAAGTCAAAGCCATTTCAACTATAACTATATGTCGGTCTTTTCTTTCGGACACCCCATTCTGCAGCGGAGTATGAACACACGACAACTCACGTTTGATTCCTATCTTCAGGAGCATGAAATCAAAGACCCTTGACACCTTTTCTCCGCCGGAGTTCAGACCTCAACCTCTTGATCTGGAGATTTGACTTATTTTCCAAACTTTCTATATATTAAACTTAGAAAGAGCTTAGGACTTCTGTTTAAGTAAAGAAAGCCAGATCTATATATTGTAGTCATCCACTTATAATAGTAAGTAAAGTACCTTGCACCTATGAATGACTGCACTCGAGTAGGACCCCTTAATTAAATTTAAGTAGTTGTCTGTGATATATCCTTAAATCAGTCGTAGGTCAAATCACAAGTGGACACTAACGAATGAATCAATCCAAAGAAAGGCACACTTTTTTGGATTCTTATGTTTAATACAGGAGCATACAATTGCCAACTGTAAATAATCACATGAATTGTTCAACCCATCTGAATGAAATGCAGGAATATACCATAGACAATGGAAGAAGTCTTGCACTATCTGTTGTGTATGTCTCAGGCGACGGAGGGTCCCATTCCTTATCCTAATGAAGCAGCTGAAAAAAAGGAATGTAGAGAAGAATATCCGTATAATAAAGATTTCCTAACCGGCCAACGATCCTTCCCGTGCGCTGATCGTGGATAAGACACTCAGAAGAAGAAAAGATGAGACGAAGATGGTTAGCTGCAAGGTGACTGACAGAAAACAAGTAGTTTTTAGGAGGAAAATGGAATCTATCATGAAGAATCCGGGATGAAGACATAGACCCACAGTGTGAAAGAGGTAAGAGAGTGCCATCTGCAATGTTAACAGAATCTTTGATAGGTAAAGGAGGCAGACAAAAAAGCTAAACATCTTTTTTCTTTCGCGCGAGAAGGAAAGCACTTTTGGGGGCTGACGGTACTCCTTTGGATGGTTTAACGCGACTAGCAGACCACGTCGTGCTCAATCAAATAATGGACACTGACTACGATTTGGATTGTCTCCCCGGCTCAATGGAAAGACAACCTCATTCTACACTTTATCAAGACGAAAATCATGCCTTATCTATTCTTGCAAATACCATTTGCCTTTTCCTCAGCCGACCAACAAAACAACGAATTCAACCGCAGATACCCTTTAGCTAGCACATGCTAAAAAGAACAAGTAAATACCCATCTCATGCTTGACTCTATCTGTAAGACAGGTGTGTGCAGCCACTTACTAAGGAGACAAGACCGGAGAGAAGAAATTCTCGCGAATAAGATATAAGACTCAAACTTATCATATACAACTCTTATCTACGACAAGCCTTGGCTCTTCTCCTTATGGAATCTTCGCTCTATTTGCCGGTGCTCTAGCTGTCCGAAAGCCAGGAGCAGCTACTGGCCTGGACTGATTGTAAAGAAAGAAGCCAAGAGGCCGCTAGAGAAAAGGTTCCATTTTCGAGTTTGTTTCCGATTCTTCCGACCTTGAATCTAGGTTTCCCCTAATGCCTCCTTGCTGCTTTCAAAGCTACACTTGCTTCCTTCCTTCATAAGCTAATAAGAGATTCTATTATTCTACATTAACTTTACTATGCTTCTTATTAGTTATAGTAACTATACCCTCTGGGTTGAATTGCCACAACAGGGGCCTTCCTCAAGGGAGGAGTTCATACCCGGAGAAAGAAAGCAGACTACTAAATCTACTATTTAAACATATTGTTTGCACTAGTCTCATAGCCATCTCTTTTAACATAACCTTTCGGCATCTTCCTTTATGCTTCCCTCAAATCAGTACCCCCTCGGTCGTCCCTTTATTCAATATCCG
>NW_027438575.1:0-64000 GCF_000715075.1 Nicotiana tabacum
AATCCACTAGTTTTATTAGGCTTGAATTAGGGTGTGATTCGTAGTTTTGATATTTTTTGATGTGATTTGAGCCTTCGACTAAGTTCCTATCGTGTTTTAGGACTTATTGGTATGTTTGGATGAGGTGTTGGGGACCTCGGGTGTGATTCACATTGAAAACAGATTGAATTTTGGACTTGTGGAAATGCTGGTGTGATCAGGTCTGGTGTAACCGCTGTGAAATGGGTCGCAGGTGCGGCTGGAAATACACAGATGCGGAGGTAAGTTGGGGGCTGTTGGATCACAGATGCGAGAGGAGATCCACATCAGCGTATTCGCTTATGCGGAAGGGAGGCCGCAAAAGCGGAACTGAGCGAGTCTTGAGGGGGTCAGGTGTTTCTGCAAAAGCTGACATAGTGCGCAGAAGCGCGTCCGCAGATGCGTTTCACCCGCGAAGGTGCTATTTTCAGGGCGCAGAAGTAGAGTGGCGGAACTTAAGTCAGTTACGCAGGTGCGGAACTTTAACCGTAGAAGTGGATCATGGACCGCAGGTGCGATAGTGCTCGCAGTGTTATAATTCGAAAAGGTTACGAGTTTTCTTCATTTGTGGACAATGCAAGCTCGACTAGTGGCGATTTTTGAGAGGGGTTTCACTAGACTTCAATAGGTAAGAAACTTTTGGTCATTTTTATTTATTGATATTGAATACCCATTGAATTTCTCACCAATATTAGGTGTTTTTGAGGTTAAAGTTGGGAAACTTTGGACTAGGGATTTAAGAGTGAGATTTATAGGTTTGAATGTCAATTTGAGGTTGGAATTTGGATAATTTGGGTATGGTTGGACTCTTTATTGAGTGGGTGTTCGGATATTTTTAATTTTTTTGGGTTCCAATACTTAGTCCCGGGGTTGACTTTTTGATTTTGTTTAAAAAACTTAGCTTTATAGTATGAAATCGATTCCTATAGCTTGTATTGATTGTATTAGGTTGCTTGTGGCTAGATTTGAGTCGTTTGGAGGCCTATTCGCGAGTCAAGTGCTTGTTGGAGTAGGGATTTGCGCGATTAGAGATAGGTAACACTTCTAAACCTTGTTCTTGTGTATGAATCCATGAAATACGTGTTATATGGTTGGTATTGAGGTGACACGCACGCTAAGTAACATGCATGTGGGCATGCACCGTGGTAATTGTGAATCGGTTGATTCCATGGTACCGTGTAGTTATCAATCGTTGTTGCTATTAATGTAATTCCTATGTGTTAGAGTAATTGAGCTGCAATCCATGTTAGAAATCATGTTTAGGCTACATGCTTATTCTGTTGGGACCCATTGAGGTCATTTTTGCTGTTGAATTATTTGCTTAAATTGCAATTATGTACTCAGTCACATCCATCATTTGCATATCATATCTCAGTCTATGTTATCATTTATTATTACATCATGTATCATTGTTTGGGCTAATTGGCATTAGATTTGTGAGCCCGAGAGACTGGAGAGATTGATGACTAAGTTAGGGCCCGAGAGCCGTGTTGTGAGTGAGGTTGTGGATCAGGCTACACGCCGTAGCAAGCCTTCTTGGCTTTATATATATTATTATTATGTATCGAGTTGCATGCCGCAAAAGTCCTTGTAGGCTTTATCTATTATTATGGGATCGGGCTGCATGCCGTAGCAGGCCATGTCAGCTTTATATCAGGGCTTGGGCGGTATCCGCCCCTCCGGAGTCTGACATGCCAGCAGTGAGCGCATGTACTATACCGTGCTGAGTGATTGAGAGTGATGAGTGGGGAGTGTGAGACAGTGAGATTGAGTACTCTGAGAGTGTGAGTACATGAGTTTATCACTGTGATGCATTACATGTGACATGCACATTTGACATCTAGACATAGAGATGTAGCATTCCTCATATCAGTTATACTTAGCATATTTTATCAGTGTTGAGCTTAAACTGTTAAACTTGAAAGCATGTCTACATTTTGATATTGGGTATTATGGGATTTCAGTGATTTATTACGGTCATTTTCCCTGTTTTATCTGTACTATTATTGTCTGGATTTGGATTGTACCTTTCTGAGCTCGTCACTACTTTCAACCCAGGGTTAGTCCTGTTACTTATTGAGTACATTGGGTCAGTTGTGCTCATACTACACTATGCACTTCGGGTGACGATCCATGTACATATGGACCCGGTGGTTGCTAGACTTGGAGTTGTATCTGCTAGGAGATATTTGAGATAGTTGCTTTGATGCCCGCATACCTCGACTCTCATTCTTTTTAATTTTATTTTGTACAGTTCTATCTTTTAGACAGTTGTATTAGAGATTTAAATTGTGTTGAAACTTAGTAACTCATGTACTCGATGACACCCGAATTTTGGGGATTTGGTATTTGAGTCGTAATTATTCTTATTGATCATTTATGAGATTTTTCACCGTTAAATTTATTACATTATGTTTTCAATTAAGAATGTGCAGTTATTTGTGATTGTCGGCTTGCCTAGTACTATGATAGGCAACATCACGACATGTTGAGATTTGGGTCGTGACAGGTACGCACCTGACTGGCCACCAGATGCACCTGTCTCTGATCCTGCACGATTAGTGCATAAGTGTAGCATGAGTACATAAACAACATGTTCTCAGTACGTATCTAGTGTGACCTCGAAGAAGTAGTGAAGAGGAGTCGACATCGACACTTACTAGAGGTCAATAAATAAAGCGTAAAAATAATAAATAGGCATGAAATTTTACAATAACAATGAAATAAGAAATGGTAATTAATAATTCTTAAACATAATATCAATTTAATGTCTCCAACTATCACATGCCAAGTCTTTAACACATAAGAACCACCAAGTAATTTTCATGTCTCAGAACAAGAAGAAATATCAAGTATAATCGGACTCCGAGCATTATCACGCACGATTTATGCTGAGGTCCACTAACAATCAAGTATTCCGCCAAACTCAAAGTAATTAAAATAAGATACACTTTATAGTACAAGATTGCATGTGTTGGTTTACCAGATAAATACAAACTCTACAAAATAGATACAAGAGGATCTTAGGAGAGTTATTGTTGCTCAAGATTTCACATGACTCCTAAAAGATAACGTTGATCCAATAAAAGTAATGAAGCTATGTCTTTTAAAATCCCTTTATCCAATTTCAATTATAAATTCAAATAATTAAACTAGAAAGTTGGGTGCACATAATAAAAGTAATGCATGATAAAGTCCTAAGTCTAGCCGAACATAAGTATGATTTTAGCTACATACAGAATCTCGTCACTTCATGCATACGTACCACCCACAAATTAGTACCAAATAACAATTTAAACACCCATGGGTTTAATTCCCTCATACAAGGTTAGGCAAGAGACTTACCTCGTGTCCAAATCCACTTTTCAGTCATCAATACTAAAAACCCTCAAGTCGTTGCCGAACAATCTGAAACTAGACAAAGGTTGTACAAACTAATCAATATTTGCTCAAAAGTTCATACTTTAACTATTAGAGCAATTACCCAACCCAATTTGGAAGATTCCTAAAAATTTACCTCCGAGCACACATGCCCTGATTCCAAAATATTTTGTAAATAAATGTTACTCATAACCTCACGAATAAAACTATATAACTTCTACTCAATTCCATAATCATTTCCGTGGTCTAATCCATTTTTATCAAAACCTAGGTTTTTTAACAAACTCCTAAAATTTTCACATTTTACATGTTAAAACCTACCCATAATCTATGTGTTTAACATACATTAAGTAGGAATCACTCACCTTATAGTGCTTGAAGAAATTCCCCCTCCAAGAAGTTCCATATTCGGCCAACACAATGAGAAATGGGAAAAATAAGCCTATGTCCCGACTTTAATATGTTCTCGGCCAGTGATTCCTTCTTCGCGATTGTGATAGGGCACTCGCCATCGTGAAGGAAAATGCCAAAGCCTAAACAATTGCCCTTCACGAACGCGAAGGCTTAGCTGACCTACCCATCGCGAACATGACGGCCTCAACAAGAACGCGAAGGCCATTGACTGACCCCCTCCGCAGCTGGCCTCACACTTCGCGAACACGAAGGACAGTGGCCTAGGGCATCGCGAATGCGGCCCCCTTCTCACGAATGCGTAGGGAAAAATGCCACCCAACCACATTTCTTTCATCGCAAACGCGACTCCTTCTCCGCGTTCGCAAAGAAGGAAACTAGAACAATAATTTCTGCAGTTTTTACTTTGGTCCGGCCGGTCCGAAACACACCCGAGCCACCCTGGACCCCATCCAAATGCACGAACAAGTCTATAAACATAATACGGACCTGCTAGAAACCTCAAAACACATAAAACAACATCGAAACTAAGAATCACACCCCAAAACCATGTTGATCAACTTATGAACTTCAAACTTCTTCAACTAGCTTCGAACACGTCGAATCATACTTAGACAACTCAGGATGACGTTAAATTTTTTGTTCAAATTACAAATCACCATACGGACCTATTCTCAGGCTCGGAATCCCGAACGGATCTCGATAACACCAAAGTCCACTTCAAACTAAATTTAAGGAACATGAAAACCTTCAATGTGCCAACTTTCAACATTAAGCACTGAAGCGCTCTCAGATCACCCGAAACTCGATCCGAACACTCGCCCAAGTCCAAAATCATCATAAAAATTTATTAGAACCATAAAATCCTGGTTCTGAGGTTGTTTACTCAAATGTTGGCTCAAGTCAAACTTGGCCATCTTAGGCCACTACTAAGGAACTACGTGTTCTGATTTCGACCCGGACCTTTCCAAACCTGAACCAAGCATCCTCCCAATTCAAAAATAGTAAAAGCACATACGATGAGTCTTAATTAGGGGAACATGGATCTAGAAATAAAAATGAATGGTCGGGTCGTTACATTCTCCACCTCTTAAACAAATATTCGTCCTCGAACAGGTCTAGAATCATACATGGAGTGATGAATAAGTGTGGATATCTGCTCTGCATGTCCTACTCGGTCTTCCAAGTCACCTCCTTGACTAGTTGACCCCTCCACTGGACCTTTATTGCAGCAATCTTCTTAGACCTCAACTGGTGAACCTTCCTGTCAACAATGGCAACTGGATCCTCCTCATAACCCAAATTCTCATCTAGCTGAACCTTGCTGTAATCTAACAGATGCGACCTGTTGGCATGGTACTTCCGGAGCATAGACACATGGAAGACCGGATGAACTTCTGATAGACTGGGAGGCAATGCAAGCTCATAAGAAACCTCCCCAACTCGCCTCAACACCTCAAATAGGCCAATAAACCTCGGACTCAACTTGCCCTTCTTTTCGAACCTCAAGATACCCTTCATCGGCGAGAATTTCAAGAGAACCTTCTCGCCCACCATAAATGATAAATCACATTCCTTCTGGTCCGCATAACTCTTTTGTCTTGACTGTGTTGTGCGAAGTAGCTCCTGAATTAAATTTACCTTATCCAAGCCATCCTTCACTAAATTAGTGGGATAACCTAGCCTCGCCGGGCAACAACTATCTGATGGGCGAACGACATCGCCGACCATATAAAGCCTCAAATGGAGCCATCTCGATGCTGAACTAATAACTGTTATTATAAGCAAACACGGGTAAGGGAAAGAATCGATCTAACTGCCCTCCGAAGTCAATTATACATGCTCTGAGCATATCCTCCAGAATCTGAACTATCCGCTTTGACTGCCCGTCGGTCTGTGGATGAAAGGTTGTTCTAAGCTCTGACTGAGTGCCCAATTTGCTTTGTAGCACTCTCTAGAAATGCAAAGTAAACTGAGAGCCTCTATCTGAAATGATGGATATAGGCACACCATGCAACCAGACAATCTCATGAATATAAATCTGGGCCAATCTCTCTGAAGAGTACGTAGTCACAACTGGAATAAAGTGTGCCAACTTGGTCAGCTCGTTGACAATGACCCAAATGGCATCATACATCCTCAACGTCTGTGGCAACCTAACTACGAAGTCCATATTGATGCGCTCCCATTTTCACTCGGGTATAACCATCTGGTGAAGTAGACCACCTGGCCTCTGGTGCTCATACTTAACCTGCTGGAAATTTAGACATCTTGCTACATACCTAACTATGTTCTTCTTCATCCGGCGCCACCAATAATGTTGACTTAGGTCACGATACATATTCGTAGCAGCTGGATGAATAGAATACCGAGAACTATGTGCCTCATCTAGAATATTCTCCCTTAATCCATCAACATTAGGAAAACATAGGCGACCCTGGATTCGCAGAACACCATCCTCACCGATAGTAACCTCCTTGGCACCACTTTGTAGTACCATCTCTCTAAGAACCAACAAGTGCGGATTATCTTACTGACGAGCCTTGATCCACTCAAATAATGTAGACTGAGCCACAACACATGCAAAAACTAGACTGGGCTCTAAAATATCCAACCTCACAAGTCTATTAGCCAAGGACTGAATGACCAAAGCCAATGGCCTCTCCTCTACCGAAATGAATGCCGAACTACCCATACTCTCGGCCTTTCTGCTTAGGGCATCCACAACCACATTCGCCTTGCTCGGATGGTAAAGGATAGTAATATCATAGTCCTTCAGTAACTCAAGCCACCTGTGCTGCCTCAAATTAGGATCTCTATAATTCAACAAATTCTGCAAACTATGATGATCGGTGTAGACCTCACAGGACACCCCATAGAGATAATGCCTCCAGATCTTGAGGGCATGAACTATCGCGGCCAACTTCAAATCATGCACATCGTAATTCTTCTCGCAGGGCTTCCACTAACGAATCACATGTAATAACTCTCCTCTTCTACATCAATACATAACCCAGGCCAACGTGTGAAGCGTCCCAATACACAATATGCATCCTCAAACTGGAATGCAAAACTAACACCGGTGTTATAGTCAATGCGGTCTTGAGCTTCTGAAAGCTCACCTCGCAATCATCAAACCATCTGAACAAAGCACCCTTCTGGGTCAATATAGTCAAAGGTGCCTCAATAGACGAGAAGCCCTCCACAAACTCACGATAATAACTTGCTAACCCCAAGAAGCTCATAATCTCGGTCGCTGTGGTAGGACAAGTCCAACTTTAGACTGCCTCGATCTTCTTGGGATCTACTTTAATACCCTCACCTGATACAACATATCCCAAGAATGCCACAAAATCTAACTAGAACATGCACTTGGAGAACTTAGCATATAGCTTCTATTCTCATAAGGTCTGAAGCACAACTCTCAATTGTTGCTCGTGCTCCTCCATACTACTCAAGTAGATCAATATGTCATCAATAAAGACAATAACAAATGAGTCAAAATATGGCTTGAACAACTAGTTCATCAAATCCATAAATAATGTCAGGGTGTTGGTCAAGCCGAAGGACATCACTAGAAAGGCATAGTACCCATATCTAATTCGGTAAGCCATCTTCGAAACATCTAAAGCACGAATCTTCAGCTGATGATACCCAGATCTCAAGTCGATCTTAGGGAACACCCTAACACTGTGCAACTGGTCAAGCAAATCATCAATGTGCAGCAATGGGTACTTGTTCTTAATGGTAACTTTGTTCAACTGGCAGTAATCAATGTACATCCACATACTCCCATCCTTCTTTTTCACAAACAATATCGGTGCATCCCAAGACGACACATTCGGCCTGATAAACCCCTTCGCTAGAAACTTCTCAAGTTGTTCCTTCAATTCCTTCAACTATTTTGGAGTCATGCGGTATGGTGGAATAGAGATAGGCTGGGTACCTGGCACCAAAACAATACTGAAATCGATATCACGATCTGGTGGCATGCCTGGTAGATCAGAAGGAAACACATCGGAGAAATCCCGCACCACGGGCACTAAATCAATTGCGGGAGTCTCTACAGCATTATCCCGAACATAAGCCTAATAATTCAAACAACCCTTCTCGACCATATGTCGAGCCTTCAAGAAAGAGATAACCCGACTATATGTACTGATAGATAAACCCCTCCAGTGCAATCTACCCAAATGTTGCATCGCCAAGGTAACAATCTTGGCATGGCAATCAATAACGGCATGGTACAGAGACAACCAGTACATGCCCAGGATGACCTCAAAGTCGGTCATGTCAAGCAATACAAGATCCACTCTGGTCTCATAACCATAGAAACTAACAATACAGGATTAGTAAACACGATCCACAATAACAGAATTGCCTACTGGCGTGGACACATATAAACGAACACCCAAGGACTCATGAGAGACATCCAGATAATGAGCAAATAGAGAAGAAACATATGAATATGGAGACCCTGGATCAAATAGTACTGAGGCATCCCTATCGGAGACAAAAATAATACATGTGATCATGGCATCTGAGGCTACTGCATCTGGTCTAGCTAGAAAAGCATAGAACCTAGCTGAAGCACCACGTGACTAGCCTCCACCTCTAGGGCGACCCCTACGCACCTGACCTCCGCCTCAGGTAGGTTGGACGGCTAGTGCGGTAGCTGGTGCGGTGTTCATGGGTTGTTGGCCGTACTACATTGCCTTGCCCCGAAGTCGGGGGCAAAAATCTCCTCATATGACCAAGCTCCCCGCACTTATAGCAACCTCTCAGTGCGGAATATGGCTAACCCTAGATCTGATCATGGAAACCTGAATACTCACTAGAAGAACCCTGAATAGCCGGTGGACAGTAGCAGCTCTCTAGAATGACACTGAAATAGGGCCGCAGTGGAGCACCCCGAGAAGGGGCTATTGCTGAATACGTGGGCCTTCTACACTTGCCCCTCAATAAATTGACCTCTGACCCCAGACAGAGCACCACTAAACCCTCCAGAATATCAAGGTCGTTTGTCCCTCGGTGCATGCTCTCGGCCCAACTGATGAATTCCCTCGATCCTCCGAGATATCTCTACAACCTGCTGGTAAGGAGTCCCCATCTCAATCTCTCTGCCATAGTAACCTAGATACCATAGTGCAAGCCCGCAATAAACCTCCACACTCTCTCTGCATTGGTGGGGAGTATCATAAGTGCATGGCGAGAAAACTCAGAGAATCTCACCTCATAATCGGTCACAGATATCTGTGCTCCCCCTCCCGCCTGAGATATGGCTAGGTACGCTGGAAATAAACCAGCCTATGTCATAGATTCCATGAACCGCAACCCATGACCTCCTAAAATCCCGGTATGGACATGAAATCTGCCAGGGCTAGCTCACGGGTAGGCGCCTCAATGGCAGGATCCTCCACTGGATCTACTGGTTGTATAATAGGAGCAACTCTAGGACGCCCTCGTTCAATAGCAGGAGCTGGAGCCCTCCCTTGGCCTCTGCCTTAGCCTCTAGCACCATGGGGAGTAGATCTTCCACCGCTGGGTACATCTTCTGCGCGTGTTCTCACCATCTATCAAAGAATAAGAGAAATATACTTAGAACAACATCACATGCACGATAGGAGATGAAGAGAGAGAAGTTTCCTAATACCCTATAGCCTCTCGAAGATAAGTACGAATGTCTCTGCACCGATCCACAAAACTCTATTAGGCCTGCTCGTGACTTGTGAGACCTATGTAAAACTAATGCTCTGATATCAAGCTATCATGACCTAATTCCCACTATAGGCCGTGATGGCGCCCTACGTCACCGCTAGGCAAGCCAACGGCGAACTATCTATTTACTTCTTTATTTTAATATTTTTAAAGCCATTGATTTTATTTAATAAAGAAACAAAGAGTAAGTGACCATAGTAACATAA
The DNA here is from genome assembly GCF_000715075.1 of Nicotiana tabacum. Lineage (NCBI taxonomy): Eukaryota > Viridiplantae > Streptophyta > Magnoliopsida > Solanales > Solanaceae > Nicotiana > Nicotiana tabacum. The sequence goes on from NW_027438575.1 coordinate 9,735, forward strand.
AACATAAAGTAAACATAAGAGTAAAGTAGTGAAATTCATGAACAAATATCATGAATATCTACTAGAATTTCCCAAAAACCCGGTGTCAAAAGTACACGAGCAAACTAATAGAATATACAAAAACCTCATATACAAATGTCTGAAGTAAGATAGACAGAAAAGTAAATACAACAAGAACGAGACTCCGGGTGCTGTAGAAAGGAGAATAAGAAGCAACTGTCATGACCCGGAATCCCAACCTCAGGGTCATGATGGCACCTAACATCCACTTGCTAGGCAAGCCGACGTGAAATAGATAACTAACCGATTTTAATAGTTAAAAACAAAATATTAAGAATGATAATGATAAATATCTGAAGTAGAGTAATATAACACCGAACAATGAAATCTAAACATATCCCAGAACCTAGAGTTACGAATACATGAGAATATAGAGTGCAACAAATAAGGTCTGAACCAAGTACAACTTTTTGAAACTCAATAAAATAGTAAGGATAAAAGGGAAGGGGACTTAAGGGTTGTGGACGCCATGCATCTATACCTCAAGTCTCCAACTGTGATTGAATACGAGCAGAAAGCTACTGAGCACCTCTAGAACCAATAGCAGTATCTGCAGCAGAACTAAAGAAGTATAGTATGAGTACAACCGACCTAATGTACTCCATAAGTGTAGAGCCTAACCTCGATGAGGTAGTGACGAGGCTACGTCAAGACACATAGGTAAATAAACCTACACAGGTGTATGTAAAGCAACAGTAATAACAGAAAATGATAACGTACTAACTGGGAGGGGACATGCTAAAGGGGGGAAGATATAACAAATACGACATGTATGAAATCACGAAATAACAAAGTAAATCACCAAACCCCGGAAAGTCAGTCAAGTCAATGATATGAAAATGGCATGGCATCACCCTTCGTGCTTTTACTCTCATCCTCACCATGCAATAATATGAATATAATGGCATGACATCACCCTTCGTACTTTTACTCGCTTCCTCACCATGTAATAATGATAATATGAATGAAATGGCATGGCATCATCCTTTGTACTTTTACTCTCTTCCTCACCATATAATAATCATAATATAAATTAAATGGCACGGCATCACCCTTCGTGCTTTTACTCTCATCCTCACCATGTAATAATAATAATTTGAATTCGAATAATAAACAATGCGGAGAATAATTTAATTTCAAATATGGTGCCATGATATCAAACTTCAACTTCCAAAAATATTTAACAACTTTGAGATAAGCAATAATTATGAAACGAATAATCAAAGAAATAATAATCTAACCTAAGCATGGATATCAAAATTTATAAAACAATAAAATACAAAGAAACATGTTCCACCCTCATGCTTTAACCCAATAACAATGCATAAGTACTCGTCACCTAACATATATGTTATCCCCACACATATAATGCATAGCAAATAGACCAACAAGTCATAATACCTCAAGTCAAGGTTAACCATGACACTTACCTCACTCCACAACCAAATCAATACTCAACTGCGACTTTTCCTCTAGAATTAGCCTCTAAACAAATCAAATATAACCAAATATAGTTTAAATAGTTCAAATAAGCTTTAGAAACTACCCACAAGTGAAAAAGATTAAATATTTAATGTTTTAGGAAAAAGTCAACAAAAGTCAACCCCGGGCCACACTCTCCATAAGACCCACCAAGAGGACTAGAGCATCTTGAAGCACTTGAGTGGCTATAAATCCCTCCAGGACCTAAGATGGTCCAACTGGTATGATCTGAGTAGAAAGGCGGTGAGCGTGGGTAGCCTCGCGTATATTCCTATTGGTGAGAGAACACTTACATCAGATGTTCAAGTCTTGGCCAATCAGTTTGTGAGATTAGATGTTTCGGAGCCTAGCCGGGTTCTAGCTGGCATAGTTTCTCGGTCTTCTTTACATGATCGTATTAGATAATGTCAGTATGACGACCCCTTTTTGCTTTTCCTTAAGTACACGATTCAACACGATGATGCCAAGGATATTTCTACTGAAGATGATGGGGTGTTGCGGATGCAGGGTCGGATTTGTGTGCCTAATGTGGATGGGCTACGTGAGTTGATTCTTGAGGAGGCCCACCATTCACAGTATTCATTCGGGTGCCGCGGAGATGTATCAAGACTTGAGGCAGCACTATTGGCGTAGGAGAATGAATGCAGATATAGTGGTGTTTGTAGCTCGGTACTTGAATTTTCAGCAGGTGAAGTACGAGCATCAGAGGCCGGGCAGTTTGCTTCAGAGGCTTGAGATTCTGGAGTGAAAATGGAAGCGTATCACCATGGACTTCGTAGTTGGGCTCACACTTACTTTGAAGAAATATGATGTTATTTGGGTGATTGTGGACGGGCTGACTAAGTCTTTATATTTCATTCTAGTTGGGACTACCTATTCTTTGGAGTGGTTGGCTGAGATCTATATCCTTGAGATTGTTCGCCTTCACGGTGTGCCAGTGTCTATTATTTCAGATCGGGGCACGCAGTTCACATTGTAGTTTTGGAGGGTAGTGCAGAGAGAGTTAGGCACACGGATTGAGTTGAGTACAACATTACACCCTCAAATGGACGTACAGTCCGAGTGCACCATTTAGATATTGGAGGATATACTATGCATTTATGTCATGTGTTTCGAGGGTTCTTGGGATCAATTTCTACCGCTTGTAGAGTTTGCCTACAACAACAGCTACCAATCGAGTATTCAGATGGCTCCATATGAGGCCTTGTATGGGAGCCAGTGTCGGTCTCTGGTTGATTGGTATGAGCCGGGTGAGGCTAGGCTATTGGGTACTGACTTGGTTTAGGATACTTTGGAGAAGGTTAAGTTGATTCAGGATCGGCTTCGCACGACACAGTTTAGACAGAAGAGTTATGTTGATCGGAAGGTTCCTTATATTGCTTACATGGTGGGAGAGAGGATATTACTTAGAGTCTCACCCATGAAGGGTGTTATGAGGTTCGGGAAGAAGGGCAAGCTGAGCCCTTGGTATATTGGCCCTTTTGAGGTGCTTGAGAGGATTGGAGAGGTGGCTTACAAGCTTGCATTGCCACCTAGTTTATTGAGTGTTCATCCAGTGTTTAATGTTTCCATGCTTCGAAAGTATTTCGATGATCCGTCTCATGTTTTAGACTTCAGGACGAATGTTTATTTAAGAGGGAGAGAATGTAACGCCCCGACAGTTCATTTTGAGTATTGTAGCCCCGTTTTCCCATTTATTGCTTATTCTATTTTTGCTTGTTGTTATGTCATTGTTGGGGTGGTTGGTTTGGTTCCGAGGATATTTTAGAATAAATTGGGATACTTAGTCCCAAGGTTGGAAGCTCAAGTAGAAAGAGTTGATCGGATGTTGACTTATCAGTAAAAGACTACGAAATGGAGTTTTGGTGGTTCCAATAGCTTCGTATGGTGATTTTTGACTTAGGAGTATATCAGGATTTTGCATTGGAGGTCCGTAGGTCGTTTTGGCTTGAATTGGCAAAAGTTAGAAAGTTGTATGTTTGGAAAGTTGAGAAGTTTGACCAAGAGTTGTCTTTGTTATTACCGGGCTCGGATTCTGGTTTCGGAAATTTGAATAGGTCTGTTATGTCATTTATGACTTGTGTGCAAAATTTCAGGTCAATCGGAGTTGGTTTGATAGGTTTTGGCATCGATTGTAGAAGTTAGATATCCATTAGTTCTATGAGTCTTGAATCAGGGTGCGATTCGTAGTTTTGATGATGTTTTATGTGATTTGAGGCATCGACTAAGTTCCTATTGTGTTTTAGGACTTGTTGGTATGTTTAGATGGGGTCCCGGTGACCTCGAGTGTGATTCAGATTGAAAACGGATTGAATTTCGACTGGTGGAAGTGTTGGTGTGATCAGGTCTAGTGCAACCGCACCTGTGTGAAATGGGCCGCTAGTGCGGCTGGCAATGCACAGATGCGGAGGTGAGTTTGGGGCTGTTGGATCACAGATACGAGAGGAGATCCGCAGAAGCAGAACTGAGCAAGTCATGAAGGGGTCAGGTGTTTCTGCAGAAGTGGACATTAGTGCACAGAAATGCGTCCGCAGATGCGTTCCGCATGCGCAGGTGCGGTCTTCAGGGGGCAGAAGTGGAGTGGCGGAACTTAAGTGAGTTCCGCAGGTGCGGTACAACTATCCCTCAAGTCTCCAACTACAACTGAATCCGAGCAGAAAATTAGTGAGCACCGCTAGGACCAATACTAGTATTTGCACAAGAAGTGCGAAGTGTAGTATGAGTACAACTGATCCAATATACTCCGTAAGTGCAGAGCCTAACCTCGATGAGGTAGTAACGAGGCTACGACAAGACACCTACATAAATAAACATGTACAAGTGTATATAAAGCATCAACAATAATAGAAAATGAACTGGGCGGGGACATGATAAAAGGGGAAGATATAACAAATACGACATGTATGAAATCACGAAATAACCAAGTAAATCACCAAAACCTAGAAACTCAATCAAGTTAATAGTATGAAAATGGCACGGCATCACCCTTCGTGCTTTTACTCTCATCCTCACCATGCAATAATATGATTATAACGGCATGACATTACCCTTCGTGCTTTTACCCTCGTCCTCACCATGCAATAACATGAATATAATGGCACGACATAACCCTTCGTGATTTTACTCTCGTCCTTACAATATGATAATAATATGAATGAAATGGCACGACATCACCTTTCGTGGTTTTACTCTCTTCATCACCATGTAATAATGATAATATCAATGAAATGGTATAGCATCATCCTTCGTTCTTTTACTCTCTTCCTCACCATATAATAATGATAATATTAATGAAATGGAATGATATCACCCTTCGCGCTTTTACTCTCATCTTCACCATGTAATAATAATAATAATATGAATTCGAATAATAAATAATGCAGAGAATAATTTAACTTAAAATATGGTGCCATGATATCAAACATCAACTTTCAAAAATATTCAACAACTTTGAGATAAACAATAATTACGAAACGAATAATCAAAGAAGTAATAATCTAACCGAAGCATGAATATCATAATTAACAAAATAATAAAATACAAAGAAACAAGTTCCACCCACATGTTTTAACCCAATGATAATGCATAAGTACTCGTCACCTCATATATACATTTTTTCCACACATAAAATATGTAGCAAATACACCAACAACTCCTAATCCCTAAAGTCAAGGTTAACTATGATACTTACCTCACTCGTAACAAAATCAATGCTCAACCGCGACTTTTCATCTAGAATTAGCCTCCAAACCAATAAAATCTAACCAAATATAGTTCAAATAATTGAAAATAAGATTTAGAAACTACCCACAAATGAAAAAGATTCAATCTTTAATGTTTTGGAAAGAGTCAACAAAAGTCAACCACGAGCTCGCTTGGTCAAAATAACCCTAGCCTATACAAAACTCATCTGAGCCACTCGACCTCCAAACCAAATATGCACACAAATGCAATGATATCATACGAACTCGCTCGCATGATCAAAACACCATAATAACACCTATAACTACGAATCAAACATCAAAATGCGTGAAATTTTTAAAGAAACTCAAGAACTTTCAAATTCACAACCGAGCATCTGAACCCTATCAAATCAACTATGTTTTGCAACAAATTTTGCAGATAACTTTGTGTGGGTGTTTATGCGATTGCGTAAAGTTATGTTCTGGGGCAATTGAGTTTGTACTTCGTGATCGCGAAGAAGGGATGTCTGAGCCGAATTTAAAGTCTCAAAAATGAGGGTTCGAATATTTTTCTCAATTTGATTTTAGGAGCTCGGAGTGAGGCGAATCTTGGAGAGATTTTATAGGGAGTGATTGGGAAAAGTGATTCTTACTTGGTTTTGGTTAAATTACATGAATATATCCTTGATTTCATCATTTAATTAGTGATTTGTGTTGAAACAATTTGGGAAAAAATGGAGAAAACTTATCAGGCCGAATTTTGAGGATTTGAGCAAGATTTTGGTATTGGATTAGAGTAAATTTTGTATGGTTGGGCTTGTGGTTGAATGGGTTTTCAAATTTTGTTACTCTCATTAGATTTCGAGATGTGGACTCGGGGTTGACTTTTGAGTTGACTTTTTGACTTTTGATTAATAACTTAGCACTTTCATATGGAATTGATTCCTATAGCTTGAGATGATTGTATCAAACTATTTGTGGCAAGATTTGAAGCATTCAGAGGCCGATTTGCGAGGCAAGGGCTTGTTGGAGTAGAGATTTGCATGGTTTGAGGTAAGTAACGCTTCTAAACTTGGTTATGAGGGTATGAATCCCTAAAATTATGTGCTATGTGATTGGTGTTGAGGTGACGCGCATGCTAAGTGACGAGTGTGTGAGCATGCACTGTAGAAATTGTGATTCAGTTGATTCCACGGAACTGTGTAGCTATCTTATTTGAATATTATTATTGTACTCTATGTGTTAGGGCACTTGAGCTGTGATTTATATTAGAAATCATGTTTAGGCTGTGTTAGTACTATTAGGACCCACAATGGTCGTTCTTTGCTGTTGAGTTATTTGCTTAATTGCAGTGTACTTGGTCGCATTCATCATTGCATATCATATCTCAGTCTCTGTTATCATAAATTGTCACATCATGTATTATTGATTTGGGCTACCTAGCATAAGTGTTGTGAGCCCAAGAGTGAGGCCGAGGGCCTGTTTGTGAGTGATATTTATGGGATCGGGGTTCACGCTGCAACAGACTTTATTGATTCATGCCATGATTGGCTTATTGTAGTGCTTGGACTGGATCTTCCCCCTGGAGTCTGCACACCCACAGTGAGCGCATTCGCTATTGATTGACGATGGGATGGGGATGCGCGCCGCAGCATGATTTATTAGCATTTGGGCTGGATCTGCCCTGTACAATGCTGAGTGATTGATTGTGATGAGTGCGAATTGAGGCAGTCAGGTTGAGTACTCTGAGAGTGTGAGTACGCGATGCTTTCATTATGTTGCATCACATAAAACATGCTCATTGGCATGTAGATATAGATATGTCATATTCCTCATATCATTCGGACTTGGCATATTTTTCCTGTATTGAACTTAACTGTTAAACCTGGAAGCATGTCTATATTCTTGTATTGTTACCTGCAAATTATGAGTTTCTTTGAGATATTATTGCGATATATTCTTGACGAGCGCAAAACACACACTTAAATTCTCTTTGCTAGTCAAATATAGTATAGTATAATATCATATACACATGGATTGGATTTAAACAGTATTCCCGTAGTTTCAAGCTTGATTTCTATCCAAGGTGATCAACAATTGAGAAGTATATGATTTCTAACTAAACTTAACTAAGAGTCTAACGCTATTGACTAATGACTATCAAAACAAATATAAGCAAGAAAGTTATTAGTGGGAGAGAATAATGGTTGATAGGATAGGTGCAAGATAATTGTTTGGGATCTAACTCTAGATAACTTACTTCGAATGTTCAAGTGAGTCTCTCAAATTCACTCAATTATTAGTTCAAATGTTCAGCAAAAACTCCTCTCTCAATTAAGTCATAACCTCACGAGATAAACCAATTTAAGCACGTGAAGATATGCAAGAATACGTAGTGGATTGGTCTTTAGGAATCCTCTTTCGATTATTCTCCTAACTTGGTTTAATCAATGATTCAACTAGCCTCTTTCGATTACTAAGAAGAATTAATGAACTAGACCAACAATATAATGCAAAGATACCACAAGTTATGCCTCTCTCGATTACATGAACAAGTGAATATAGATACAATAATTAAATAATCCAAAAATGCTTCAATACATAAACTAGAGTTATAATCCACAAATAATCATCAATACACCAAATCCATCAAACCCTAAAGAGAACTACTCCATAGATATGGAGAAATTCATCAGAAATAAAATTAAAGCATAAGAAAACATAAATTCAATCCAAACTCGGGTTCTTGAGTAAGGAAGGAATGATAAAATCCTTGTGCTCGTGTTCTTCCAACTCCTCTTTATCCTCCTTAGGCCGAATATGTGTCAAAAGTCCAAAAAATAATGTATTTCCTTGTATTTATACCAAGTAGAGTCGGGTCCAAACGAAATCACCTTTTCCTAGCCGAAATAGGATATTTACTCTGTAAATAATACACAGGTGCGCCGCATGGAGCGACGCACCATGCTGGACATTAGTGGGGATATCTAGAGAGTCAAAATCTATCAAGCATCAGGAAATAGGCAACGGCGCCGCCCCACGCGCTGCAACCGTGGGAAATTCTCAAAGTAGGGCTTAAACTTTGATTTTTGACGTCCAGACTTGGTCCTCGACCCCCGAACATGATCCCGGCTTAATACCTTGGGCTTTTATTCAGACTTCAAAGCTACAAATAGCTCTAATTAGCTCCACAACATCTGCATCACTTGGAATCACTACTACAAGACATAAAACACACAATAAGGGCAAAACACTATTAATTAAAGCTCAAAAGTAGTAAAGCACAGTGAATCCTTACACAACAATAGAGAGTAGTTCCACATGTAATAGAATTTAAGAACAATTAGGAACTCAAGATAGAATGTATTCACTCACTCTCAGAAACAACATTCATGTGCCGCAAAAGATGTACCATAAGCTTGCCCGTAGTGTACTACTCAACTAATTGAGCCCATTCAGTCAAGGATCAAGTAGGACTTCATTTGGTTGTAATGTAGGCTGTGGTGTGGGTAGGATACATTTAGATATAAGAGTGACCACACCTCCCTAAGCACTTTAATACATACATTTCATTATTCAAAACCCCACACTTATGTCAGACCATAACTCCACTTTCACATCAATATACATTAACTCCCTACTTCTTTAAGCGCAATTACATAAAGTATCACCACTATCAAAGAATATTTTCCACAAAAATACATCTATGTTTTTTTTATTTTTTTAATTTAAGTGGCTCTTACCTTTCCAAAACATTGCACCTTTCTCCTTGTTTCAATAGTTCCACTCAAAAGCCAAACCAACTACCCCACACTTCAACTTTTACAAAGTTCATAACAAATTCAAGTGTTCACGAGAGGTACAAGGTTCAAATAGATGGTCAATTCAAACAAATGGGTAAGACTTGTAATGTGGTTGCCAAAGAAACATGATTACAGGATCAACGGGGTTAACTAGGATACATAACAAATAGGCTTGAAGAATATAACTGGCTCAACAAATAAATATATATATCATATCCCAGACTGAATAAAACTACTATTTCGCTTTGCAAACACACGGGGCATGTTCTAGAAATCAAATGCAATGCACAAAATAATACAAAAACTCTCACACACATGGCACATAACTCACTCAATATTGGACTATCAAGACACTTTAGTCAAAGTAGTTAAGCAAAGTTAAGATCATACAATTTAAGGTACTTATACAAGAGTCAAAAACTGAGCCTAAGGTTACAACTAACACACTTACTGTTCTCAAGGTATAATAAAGTTAAGAGATATTGCCTTCAATTCAATTCATAGCACAAGGTTTCCTACTCCTAAAGAAATAAAAACTAACTACACCTGGTTCAAATAAAACCCTTGAAAAAGAACCGCAACACAAAGAAAAAAAATGGGGAATTGTTACACTACCTACAAAAGAAAATCTTTTTATCTTTTTCCTTCCGACTTTAATCCCTCAAGAAACCTGTCGATGAAATCAATCGTCGGCAAAAATCAAAAATATTAAAAAAAATTAAAATTTTTATGTTTTATTTTTCAATTTTTTTCTATCACTAACTACTAAAACAACAAAAACTAAAACTAATATACATACATACATACAAATATTAGTTTTTCTACTACTACAACTAACAAAAAGAAAACTAATATACATACATACATACAAATATCCCCTACCCCACACTTTAAGTTTTGGCATGTCCCCACGACACACAATTAAAAAGTATAAGGCAAAGAAAACTTCCCTGAATATCTAGCTCGGGTCTGAGTCAAAGTCGGGCTCCACTCCTAGCCTTCGAACTAATGTGCACATCCAGGGAGACATCTTCTTCTCCGCCGTTTTGGGGTACACCCCACACTTATCTTTCTCGCTCAGTGCAACCATCTCTTTTGAGCCCTTTACCTTCCACTCAACACTCTAAGCATGAGTTTTCTCTCATGTTTATCTAATATAACTCTACCCATCGCTAAGAATGATTTTTCTAGGATGAGGATGACCTCCTTGTTCTCCTCCATATTCACCACTATAAAATCCACAGAAAATACGAACTTATCCACCCGAACTAACACATCTTCCTCTATCCCCTCGGGTATTAAAGTCGTTTGGTCAACCAGCTGTAACGATATTGGCACCGACCTTATCTCTCCAATCTCCTTCTATAGCTTCCTGTAAATAGATAGAGGCATTAAGTTAATTGAGGCACTAGAATCACATAAAGACTTGTCAAAATTTATAGTTCCTAATGAGTAAGGTATAGTAAAACTCCCTGGATCTCCACACTTTTGTAGCAGTTATTTTGAAATATCGCGCTGCAATGCTCTGTGAGCTTCACCACCGAGTTCTTCTCTATTTTCCTCTTCTTTGTAAGGATCTCTTTTAAGAATTTGGCATAAGCAAGTATTTGTGAGATCACTTCTGTGAATGGCAATTTTGCATGAACATGTTTTAGCACATCCAGAAATCTCCCAAACTGCTTGTCCAGTTTTTCTCTATATAGCTTTTGGGTGAAAGGTAAAGCAGGCATATGCTCACTCTCATCATATTCCTCCCTTCTCGAAGTTTCTCCCTTCTTTTGTTTCTTAGCTTTTATCTGTCCCTTCTTCTTTTTATCAACATCATTTTTCATGCTCCCTACTTTCTTTTTCAAGTTTCACATCATTTTGGATCGGGGTGGGATCTTTCAACACCTGCCCGTGCTTCATGGGATCTTTCAACATCTGCCCACTTCTCAAGGTTACATCATTCACTATTTCTTTAGGATTTCTCTCAGTATTAGCGGCGAGAGTTCCTGGAGCCCTCTCAGATAATATTGTTGCAAGTTTCCCAACCTGCCTCTCCAGGTTTCGAAAAAATGTGCCTAATTCTTTGATAGATTTTCCATGGGCATCCAACCTCTCATCTGTCATGATAATGAAGGCCTTCATTAGATCATCTAGACCAGGCTGAATGGGTTGTTGTGGCTGAAATTGCTGCCTCTGCTAATTTTGGTATACTGGAGCTGCTTATCCCTAGGGTCTAGAGTTATTTTGTTGCCATGCATTCGTAGTACCCCCAGGGGAACTCCATGAAAAACTAGATGTGCCTCTAACCCATTGCATTAAAATTGTAGTTTCCCAAAACATTTATGTCACGACCCAAATCAGAGGGCCACGACTGGCACGTGGTGCCTACTCAACCGAGCGCCACGTACTTTGTCTTTTTTTTATAAGACTTGTTACGGGCCATGATAGGCCACACCTATATATATATAATTAACAATATGAGAACTTAACTCATATAACTAATTCAAATGGATTTATATAGATATATAGGGGCCGACAAGGCCGTTGACATGTCATACCTAAAGTTATACACAGGACACTATCTTCAAAACCTGTAACAAAACATGACCATAACATATAAGTTGGGACAGGGTCCTCGACATCCTCATAAAACAAAGTAACAAATATAGAACGTGACTCGGCAATACTCCAGGAAGATGTGGAGCTCACCAACCAAAAGATTATATCTAGAGGCAGCCTACAGTGGATGGTCCTCACCTCGCCTATCTACACCTGCGTCGTATGAAACACAACGCCTAAGGAAAAGGGTCGTCAGTACAAAGAATGTACCGAGTATGTAAGGTCGAAATGAAACGTAATAATAATAAGATGCTATGTTGGGGGAGAGATAAGAGTCAACTTATAACTTCTGACTTGCCGCTGAGGGCCGTAACATATAAAATAAAACCCATCTCGTATATATAAATAAAACTACAATATAATAGTTCTAGTTACCTCGTTTTCGTGACGTTAACTGCCCAACTGATTAGTGGAAACTGCCATACCGGTCGTAGCTCGGTGGTAAATATATAACTGCCCAACCGGTGGTAAATAATAATAAATAACTGCCCAACCGGTAGTAACTACCTACCCGGCCGTAGCTCGGTGGTAGATGAATAACTGCCCAACCGACCGTAGCTCGGTAGTAAATGCGTAACTGCCCTACCAGCCGTAGCTCGATGGTAAATGAAGATGCGTATATCACAATACTATTAATATTAACATCTTTATCAAATACCTCAACATGGAACTAGAAACATACTTAGACATGCTTGAATATCGCTTTACAGGAATGAATAATGTAGACATCCTTAACTGCTAAGAGTAGAAACACTTATGAAATAGCATTACGTTTACGTATCGTTACTTGTATCATGCCAAAATGAAGGATTAGCCTTAACATACCTTTAATGTGAACAATCTCTTCAATTTTGAGAAAAATCGATATGGAAATACACATCTACGTTCAAGGCTTGTTCTAATGCAATGAGTGTTTCTAATCTCAAATCTATCTTTGCAGCTCAAATCCCTCCAAGACCGTTTCTAATCTCCAGCAACAAGCATTTTCTTTGCTAAATGTATATATATATGTACATAAAACCACTTTGCGCTGTCTTGATATGTCTTTAGACTCTTGTTTTTCTCCATCAGTAAAAATGAATCATATTAATATACTTAATTTCACAAGAGCAAGACAAGCATCTTGAAATGTGGTCAAATTATTATATATTTTTTTTGTTTTTACATGGAGCAGATCATGTGCCTGCACATATGCATATATTTGTGTTGGTAAAATCCATCCAAAAATATGAATAAGTGGAAAGTGGGGTCCACCTCACTTTCCACCATATTGAAAGATTGTTACATGTGGCATAAATGTCACATATTAGTCACACGTCATTTTTGGAAGGGGGGGGATGCCGCATTATGTCTTTAGCTAATTTTTTAATTAATCTCCCACTAAACTCATTAATTATCCAATTATCCACATAATTAATTATTGTTTTGAATTACTTAAAATACTAATTACTTTTAACACACTTTATATACCCTTCTATAATATACTTTACTATCATGGTCATGTGGTGTATTGTATAATACTAATCCATAAATACAGGGTATTATAGCTTAGATCGTATTTTATCACAAAATAACAAACTTCAGCGATACTCAATTTCTTCGATTCGTTAACCCTCTGACCTTTATAACACTTACTTATCACTTGTTACAAATACCATAAATGCTTATGATCTTAAAATAATCTCATTCCCGCGTCTATATCGATTAACTTACGTTGAAACTTTAACGTACGAAATGCGGGATGTAACATCCTTCCCCTCTTAGAAACATTCTTCCTCGAAAGTTTAAACTTGCGAGATGTACATACATACTCATAAATTATAAATGTATATATCTTCCTAGGCTATACTCTAATGAAACAAATATCAGGCTCTCACGGGGTCAGGACGTCGTCCCTCCCTAAAACTACTTCCTAATCCATTCGTCACCTACGATTCTGTTAATCTATCTTCTAAGCGCTGACACCTACTAGTTGTAATCATAATAACTGGGTTCATACATTGCTTTCAATCTAGCCTTGGTTTCCCTTAACCCTTCAGAGGTAATGCCAACTCAATCATATATTAATCATATTAACTAGACAATTTGCATTAATAAGATCGAACACTACCCATAGTCACAGTACCTGACACATCATCCGGTGTAGCCTCTAGGTCATGATGACCTGCCAAAGCATTTATGTGGTTCTGACTACCACCGGAGCTAGATGCTCCACCCCTGCCTCTACTACTAGCAGCTGATGCCTGAGGGCCTCGCTCTTGAGGGCGTATTGAACAGGATGAGACTGTTATAGATCTGGTGGGCTGAACCATCCTGCTTCTATCATTTATAGGACAATCCCTCATGTAATGACTAGGGTCTCCATAGGTATAGCATACATTAGATCCCTGACGACTTTGTCCAGAATGAGCTCTACCGCATTGACTGCACCGCGGAAGGGGCGCCCTCATCTGCGCTGAATCCCTCCGATTCTGAAAACCCGAAATTCTCGAGTCCTGACGTGACTCAGAATAGACAGATCCCTCATAATACGGCTTCTGCAATTGTCGGACACTTTCAACAGGATATGGTGACATAAGATCGCCTGAAAAATCCTCAGGTCGCCTAGAAGACCTAACTTCTTACGCAGACCCTCATCACGATTCTCGTATTACTGTCATTTCTGATACTCCAAATTCTGAGCATAAGCCAGGATGCGGTAAATATTCATACCATAGAGCAGAGAGGTTGTGAAGCATTCATTAATCAGGTGCGGCCCAAATCCTACCACAAACCGATGCACTCGGTCACTCAGTTCAGCCACAATCGATGGGGCATACCTCGCCAAGGAATCAAACTGGAGGCTATACTCCCGCACACTCATATTCCCTTGTTTAGGAGCCAAGAACCTGTTTACCCTTGCCTGACGAATCTTTGCCGGTAAGTAATGATGCAAGAAAGCACATGAGAACAATTCCCATACCGTTGGAGTTGCATTTGTCCCTCTAGACAATTCCCAAGTTTCATAGCACTGAACCGCATCATCCCGCAATCGGTAAGAGGCCAACTCTACTAACTCAATGTCTGATGTATGCATCACCCTCAAAGTCCTTTGCATCATATCAATAGAATTTTGTGGGTCCTCATCCTTGTTGGATCTGGTAAACACTGGAGGGTCCAGGTTGATGAAGTCTCAAACTCTCGCATTAATAACCCTGTTAACGTGACCAACACCTATACCTACCTGGCGCTGAGCCTGAGCGGCTACCAATCTAGTCAACAACCGTAGTGCACTCCGCATATCCATATCCTCATCCTAAACAATAGGTAGAGGTACTGGTTCCTCCTTATCTCCTTGGGTGCTGGTGAAATCGGAGAACTATGCGAGGGTGTCGTATTTCCCCTCGGTGCCTCACTCTGGCCCTTACTAGACATTGGTACTCTACTCATGCCCTCATCTGCCACTGCTTTACCCTTCTGACTAGCCGTAGCTTTCCTGGTCATAAGCATTGCTGTATATATAAAACAAGTCAAAGGTCAAGGGCTTTATTCCCTATGACTCTGCTCTATTGCACGATCTAATATCAAGAAGGAAGGGTAATCGATCCCTAAATGCCTTGTAGTTTCCTGTTTATACAACGTGGTGCACAACATATTTATAAACAAGACTCTACTAGACATGGCTTGCAGACAACCCTAGGACAAAACTGCTCTGATACCACTTTGTTTCGACCCAATTCAGAGGGCCACGACTGGCACCCGGTTCCTACTCCACCGACCGCCACGTATTTTATCTTTTTTTTTCTACAAGACTCATCACGGGCCATGATAGGCCACATCTATATATATAATTAACAATATTAGAACTTAACTCACATAACTAATTCAAAAGGATTTATATAGATACATAGGGGTCGACAAGGCCGTTGACATGTCATACCTAAAGCTATACGCAGGACATTGTCTGCAAAACCTCTAAGGAAACATGACCATAACATTTAAGTCGGGACAGTGTCCCCGACATACTCATAAAACAAAGTAACATATATAGAACGTGACTCGGCAATACTCTAGGAAGATGTGGAGCTCACCAACCAAAAGTTGATATCTGGAGGCAGCCTACAGTGGATGGTCCTCACGTCGCCTATCTATACCTGCGTGGCATGAAACATAGCGCACCAGGAAAAGGGGCGTCAGTACGAAGAATATACCGAGTATGTAAGGCAGAAATGAAATGTAATAATAATAAGATACTATCTCAGGGAGAGATAAGAGTCAACTTATAACTTCTGACTTACCACTGAGGACCGTAGCATATAGAATTAAACCCATCTCATATATATAAATAAAACTACAATGTAATAGTTCTAGTTACCTCGTTTTCGTGACGTTAACTGCCCAACTGATTAGTGGGAACTGGCATACCGGCCGTAGCTCGGTGGTAAATGCATAACTTCCCAACCGATGGTAAATAATAATAAATAATTGCCCAACCGGCCGTAGCTCGATGGTAGATGTATAACTGCCCAACCGGTCGTAGCTCGGTGGTAAATGTGTAACTGCCCTACCGGCCGTAGCTCGGTGATAAATGAAGATGCGCATATCACAACATTATTAATATTAACATCTTTATCAAATTCCTCAATAGGGAACTAGAAACATACTTAGACATTCTTGAATATCGCTTTACATGAATGAATAATGTAGACATCCTTAACTGCTAAGAGTAGAAACACTTACGAAATAGCATCATGTTTATGTATCGTTACTTGGATCATGCCAAAATGAAGGATTAGCCTTAATATACCTTTAATGTGAACAATCTCTTCAATTTTGAGAAAAATCGATATGGAAATACACATCTCCATTCAAGGCTTGTTCTAATGCAATGAGCGTTTCTAATCTCAAATCTATCTTTGTAGCTCAAATCCCTCCAAGACTGTTTCTAATCTCCAGCAACAAGCATTTTCTTTGCTAAATGTATACATATATGTACATAAAACCACTTTGCGCTGTCTTGATATGTCTTTAGACTCTTGTTTTTCTCCATCAGTAAAAATGAATCATATTAATATACTTAATTTCACAAGAGCAAGATAAGCATCTTGAAATGTGGTCCAATTATTATATATATTTTTTGTTTTTACATGGAGCAGATCATGTGCCTGCACATATGCGTATATTTGTGTTGGTAAAATCCATCCAAAAATATGAATAAGTGCAAAGTGGGGTCCACCTCACTTGCCACCATATTGAAAAATTGTTACATGTGGCATAAATGTCACATATTAGTCACACGTCATTTTTGGAAGGGGGGGGGCTACCGCGTTATATCTTTAGCTAATCTTTTAATTAATCTCCCACTAAACTCATTAATTATCCAATTATCCACATAATTAAGATTTATTTTGAATTACTTAAAATACTACTTAATTTTAACACACTTTATATATCCTACTATAATATACTTTACTATCATAGTCGTGTGGTGTACTGTGTAGCACTAATCCATAAATAAAGGGTATTATAGTTTGGATCGTATTTTATCACAAAATAACAAACTTCAGCGATACTCAATTTCTTTGATTCGTTAACCCTCTGACCTTTATAACACTTACTTATCACTTGTTACAAATATCATAAATGCTTATGATCTTAAAATAATCTCATTCCCGCGTCTACGTCGATTAACTTACGTTGAAACTTTAACGTACGAAATGCGGGATGTAACATCCTTCCCCTCTTAGAAACATTCGTCCTCGAATGTTTAAACTTGCGAGATGTACATACATACTCATAAATTATAAATGTATATATGTTCCCGGGCTATACTCTAATGAAACAAATATCAGACTCTCACGGGGTCAGGACGTCGTCCCTCCCTAAAACTAATTCTTAATCCATTCGTCACCTAAGATTCTGTTAATCTATCTTCTAAGCGCTGACACCTACTAGTTGTAATCTTAATAACCGGGTTCATACTTTGCTTTCAAGCTAGGCTTGGTTTCCCTTAACCTTTCAGACGTAATGCCAACTCAATCTTATATTAATCATATTAACTGGACAATTTACGTTAATAAGATCGAACACTACCCATAGTCACAGTACCTGACACATCATCAGGTGTAGCCTCTAGGTCATGATGACCTACCAAAGCATTTATGCGGTTCTGAATACCGCCGGAGCTAGATGCTCCACCCCTGCCTCTACTACTAGCAGCTTTAGCCTTAACATACCTTTAATGTGAACAATCTCTTCAATTTTGAGAAAAATCGATATGGAAATACACATCTACGTTCAAGGCTTGTTCTAATGCAATGAGTGTTTCTAATCTCAAATCTATCTTTGTAGCTCAAATCCCTCCAGGACCGTTTCTAATCTCCAGCAACAAGCAAAATCCCTCCAAGACCGTTTCTAATCTCCAGCAACAAGCATTTTCTTTGCTAAATGTATATATATATGTACATAAAACCACTTTGCGCTGTCTTGATATGTCTTTAGACTCTTGTTTTTCTCCATCAGTAAAAATGAATCATATTAATATACTTAATTTCACAAGAGCAAGATAAGCATCTTGAAATGTGGTCAAATTATTATATATTTATTTTTGTTTTTACATGGAGCAGATCATGTGCTTGCACATATGCATATATTTGTGTTGGTAAAATCCATCCAAAAATATGAATAAGTGGAAAGTGGGGTCCACCTCACTTTCCACCATATTGAAAGATTGTTACATGTGGCATAAATGTCACATATTAGTCACACGTCATTTTTGGAGGGGGGGGGGATGCCGCGTTATGTCTTTAGCTAATTTTTTAATTAATCTCCCACTAAACTCATTAATTACCCAATTATCCACATAATTAAGAATTATTTTGAATTACTTAAAATACTAATTACTTTAAACACACTTTATATACCCTACTATAATATACTTTACTATCATGGTCATGTGGTGTATTGTATAACACTAATCCATAAATACAGGGTATTATAACTTAGATCGTATTTTATCACAAAATAACAAACTTCAGCGATACTCAATTTCTTCGATTCGTTAACCCTCTGACCTTTATAACACTTACTTATCACTTTTTACAAATACCATAAATGCTTATGATCTCAAAATAATCTCTTTCCCGAGTCTACGTCGATTAACTTACGTTGAAACTTTAACGTACGAAATGCTGGATGTAACATCCTTCCCCTCTTAGAAACATTCTTCCTCGAATGTTTAAACTTGCGAGATGTACATACATACTCATAAATTATAAATGTATATATCTTCCTGGGCTATACTCTAATGAAACAAATATCAGGCTCTCACGGGGTCAGGACGTCGTCCCTCCCTAAAACTACTTCCTAATCCATTCGTCACCTACGATTCTGTTAATCTATCTTCTAAGCGCTGACACCTACTAATTGTAATCATAATAACCGGGTTCATACTTTGCTTTCAATCTAGCCTTGGTTTCCCTTAACCCTTCAGAGGTAATGCCAACTCAATCATATATTAATCATATTAACTAGACAATTTGCGTTAATAAGATCGAACACTACCCATAGTCACAGTACCTGACACATCATCCGGTGTAGCCTCTAGGTCATGATGACCTGCCAAAGCATTTATGTGGTTCTGACTACCGTCAGAGCTAGATGCTCCACCCCTGCCTCTACTACTAGCAGCTGATGCCTGAGGGCCTCGCTCTTGAGGGCCTCGCTCTTGAAGAGGATGAGACTGTTATAGATCTGGTGGGCTGAACCATCCTTCTTCTGTCATTTATAGAACAATCCCTCATGTAATGACTAGGGTCTCTACAGATATAACATGCATTAGATCCCTGACGACATTGTCCAGAATGAGCTCTACCGCATTGACTACACCGTGGAGGGGGCGCCCTCATATGCGCTGAATCCCTCCGATTCTGAAAACCCAAAATTCTCGAGCCCTGACTTGACTCAGAATAGACAGATCCCTCATAATACGGCTTCTGCAATTGTCGGACACTTTCAACAGGATATGGTGACTTAAGATCACCTGAAAAATCCTTAGGTCGCCTAGCAGACCTAACCTTCTTATGCTGACCCTCATCACGATTCTCGTATTGCTGTCGTTTCTGATCCTCCAAATTCTGAGCATAAGCCTGGATGCGGTAAATATCCATACCATCGAGCAGAGCGGCCGTGAAGCATTCATTAATTAGGTGTGGCCCAAGTCCTACCACAAACTGATGCACTCGGTCACTCATTTCAGCCACAATCGAGGGGGCATACCTCGCCAAGGAATCTAACTGGAGGCTATACTCCCGCACACTCATATTCCCTTGTTTAAGAGCCAAAGAACCTATCTACCCTTGCCTGACGAATCTTTGTCAGCAAGTAATGACGCAAGAAAGCACATGAGAACACTTCCCATACCGTTGGAGATGCATTTGTCCCTCTAGACAATTCCCAAGTTTCATAGCAATGAACCGCAACATCCCGCAATCGGCAAGAGGCCAACTCTACTGAGTCAGTGTCTGATGCATGCATCACCCTTAAAGTCCTCTGCATCATATCAATAGAATTTTACGGGTCCTACTCCTTGTTGGATCTGGTAAACACTAGAGGGTCTAGGTTGATGAAGTCTCGAATTCTCGCACTAAGAACCTTGTTAACGTGACCAACACCTATACCTACCTGGCGCTGAGCCTGAGCGGCTACCAATCTAGTCAACAACCGTAGTGTACACCGCATATCCATATCCTCATCCTGAATAATAGGTGGAGGTACTGGGTTCCTCCTCATCTCTTCGGTGCTGGTGAAATCGTAGAACTATGCGAGGGTGTCGTATTTCCCCTCGGGGCCTCACTCTGGCCCTTACTAGACATTGGTACTCTACTCATACCCTCATCTTCCACTGCTTTACCCTTCTGACTAGCTGTAGCTTTCCTGGTCATAGGCATTGTTGTATATATAAAACAAGTCAAAGGTTAAGGGCTTTATTCCCTATGACTCTGCTCTATTGCATGATCTAATATCAAGAAGGAAGGGTAACCGGTCCCTAAATGCCCTGTAGTTTCCTGTTTATACAACGTGGTGCACAACACATTTATAAACAAGACTCTACTAGACACGGTTTGCAGACAACGCTAGGACAAATTTGCTCTGATACCACTTTGTCACGACCCAAATCAGAAGGCCACAACTGGCACCCGGTGCCTACTCAACCGACCGCCACGTACTTTATCTTTTTTTTTCTACAAGACTCATCACGGGCCATGATAGGCCACATCTATATATATAATTAACAATATTAGAACTTAACTCACATAACTAATTCAAAAGGATTTATATAGATACATAAGGGCCGACAAGGCCGTTGACATGTCATACCTAAAGCTATACACAGGACATTGTCTGCAAAACCTCTAAAAAAACATGACCATAACATTTAAGTCGGGATAGTGTCCCCGACATCCTCATAAAACAAAGTAACATATATAGAACGTGACTCGGCAATACTCCAGGAAGATGTGGAGCTCACCAACCAAAAGCTGATACTACTTAATTTTAACACACTTTATATATCCTACTATAATATACTTTACTATCATAGTCGTGTGGTGTACTGTGTAGCACTAATCCATAAATAAAGGGTATTATAGCTTGGATCGCATTTTATCACAAAATAACAAACTTCGGCGATACTCAATTTCTTCAATTCGTTAACCCTCTAACCTTTATAACACTTACTTATCTCTTTTTACAAATAGCATACATGCTTATGATCTCAAAATAATCTCATTCTCGAGTCTACATCGATTAACTTACGTTGAAACTTTAACGGACGAAATGCGGGATGTAACAATTCATTTCCTCAGTTGAAGCTTGACATTCATGAGTAGGGTATCCTCTTCCACATATATCACAAGCTACATGCGGCTCACTCTGTATTGTAGTCAAGGTTAGCTTCCTTATTTCTTTATCCATAACATCGAGTTGTACCTGCACAGATTTGTTATCATCAACTTGGTGAACACCAGTTGCTCTTCTTCGTTCGACACTCTCAGAGGGCCACTGATTTGCATCTTTAGATAACTCATCAAGAATTGTAACTATTTCCTCCAGAGTCTTCTTCTTCAACGGGCTCCAATTGCATTGCTCAATGTTCTATGTGAGGCTGGTGTCAATCCATCTCAAAAGTCATGGAGTTGCATCCAGAGTTAAATTCCACTATGTTAACACTTTTTAACAATCTCCTTAAACCTCTCTCATGCTTCAAACACAGTCTCATTCTCTTTCTGGCAGAAGTTAAGGATTTCTCTTCTAAACTTGCTCGTTTTAGCTAAGGAGAAATAATTATCAACGAATTTCCTAGTCATCGCCTCCCATGTTCTAATTGATCTCATCGGTAAGCTTCGAAGCCACTTCTTCGCATCATCTTTGAGTGTGAAGGGGAATGCCCTTAAGTAGACTATATCATGTAACACACCATTATATTGAAAGGTGTTCATAATCTCCTCGATGTCCATTAGATGTGTATTTGGATCTCCGTTTGTTTTTCCTCTAAAGACACAACAATTCTGAAGGGTTTAAAGCAACCCTTGCTTCAATTCAAAGTTGTTTCCTGCAATTGGAGTAGTCTAACACTTGATAATCCTTGATCCAGTCAAGCATAATCTCCCAGTGATCTCCCATGCATGGAAGCTATATTTCTGAACTAGTCTGCAGCCAAGGGTTGATTCTGAGAAATTCTCCAACCCCTCTCTTCTACATAGATAATATGTGCATCTCTAATAGCTGCTTCCTAAGCATCCCGTGCAGCTTTTTTTGTTGTTCGGCTGCTTCTCTCGTAACCAAATCTACATTATCTTCACCATTTCCAGCCATAAATTCTTTGGTTGAGGACTACCCAACATTTTCTAACGTCTCGGTGAGATTTCCTTCCTTACTCAGCTGTCACGGTTGTTTTTCTTTCTCTGGCTCGTATGGTAGCACTTCTTTTGAAGAAGCTCGAGTCATGCGCCAACCTCAACCTGTAACATGTGCGCAGTCAAAGAACACCAAACGTAAAAAGGAAAAATAAAAAGAAAAAGAAAAAATTCCTAAATTAGCACTACAAACTATTTCAATCACTGTTGATTGCCAATCCCCGGCAACGATGCCAAAATTTGATGAACACAAACACATACTTCAATTACACTCGCTAGTCAAATATAGTATAGTATAATATTGTATCCACATGGATTGGATTTAAATAGTATTCTCGTAGTATCTAGCATGATTGCTATCCAAGATGATCAACAATTGAGAAGTATATGATTTCTAACTAAAATTAACTAAGAGTCTAACGCTATTGACTAATGACAATCAAAACAAAGATAAGCAATGAAGTTATTAGTGGGAGAGAATAGGGGTTGATAGGATAGGTGCAAGATAATTGTTTGGGATCTAACTCTAGAGAATTAATTTATAATATTCAAGTGAGTCTCTCGAATTCACTCAATTATTAGTTGAAACGTTCAGCAAAAACTCCTCTCTCGATTAAGTCTTAACCTCACGAGATGAACCAATTTAAGCACGTAAAAATATGCAAGCATGCGTAGTGGATTGGTCTTTAGGAAAACCTCTTTCAATTATTCTCCTAACTAGGTTTAATCAATTATTCAACTAGCCTCTTTCTATTACGAAGAAGAATTAATGAACTCAACCAACAATATAATGCAAAGATATCACAAGTTATGCCTCTCTCAATTACATAAACAAGTGTTTATAGATGCAACAATTAAATCATCCAAAACACAACCGCGACGTCCCACGCGTCGCGGCAGTGGGAAATTCTCAGAGTATGGCTTAAACTTTTATTTTGGACATCTAGACTTGGTCCTAGACTCCCGAACACGATCTTGGCTTAATCCTTTTGGCTTTTACTCAGACTTCAAAGCTCCAAATTGCTCGAATTATCTCCACAACATCTACATCACTCGGAATCACTCCTACAAGGCATAAAATACACAATAAGTGGAAAACACTACCAATTAAAGCTTAAAACAAGTAAGGTGCAGTGAATTAGAGTGCAATAAGCAACTAATACATGATTATAGCCTACCATCAGTTCTATAAAATTTTGTACTGTTTAAATTCTGTATTTGGACCGCGTTGTTTGGACTCGTCACTGCGTTCAGTCTAAAGGTTAGACTTATTACTTATTGAGTTGGTTGTACTCACACTACACCCTACACTTTGTGTGCAGATCTAGGTGTTTTTGGGCATGGTGGTTTCTGATCTCGGAGTTTTGGTGTTCGGAGATTATCGAGGTAGCTGTTTTGGCGTCCGCAGACCTTGACTCTCCTCCCCTATCTCTCAGTTTTACTTATTCTGTTCTACTATTCTTAGACATTGTATCAGATTATGTTATTGTATAGATGCTCATATACTTAGTGACACCCGGGTTTTGGGAAATTCTTTATTGAGTTGTGACGTTTTCATTTAGTTTTATGAGATTTACTTACTTAAGCTTATTTCTGTATATTTTAAATTTCAAGATGTTGGTATATGTGAGTTGTCGGCTTGCCTAGTATCATGATAGGCGCCATCACGACACTTGGGATTTTTGGTCGTGACAAGTTGGTATCAGAGCCTAGGTTACATAGGTCTCACGAGTCATGAGCAGGTTTAGTAGAGTCTTGTGGATCGGTACGGAGACATCTATACTTATCTTCAAGAGGCCGCCGAACCCTTAGTAAACACTTCACTTTCTTGAATTCTTGTCGTGCAGATTTGTTGATTCCGGGAACTAAACTTCTATTATTCTGTTCTGTCACAGATGGTGAGAAAACGTGCTACCAGACGGGGCAAATGGCCACCAGTACCACCAGCTAGGGCCATGAGAGGTCGGGGCTACTGTAGGGGCCAAGGTGCAGCTCGTACATCAGCTAGAGCAGCATATGCAGATCCACTAGTTGCTCCAGCTAAGGAGCAGGTTCCATATGTGTTTGAGCCAGTGGGGCCAGCTCGGGCACCAGCTGTGCCCATTGTGATTCCAGACCTTCAGGAGGCTTTAGCCCAGATAATGACTATTTGTACTAGCATTGCTCAGGCAGTTTCTATTCAGACCACGCCAGCCACTTCTCAGGCCGGGGGAGGTACTAAGACTCCCGCCGCCCGTACTCTAGAGCAAGTGGTACATGGACTTCAGACACAGGGGGTACTACCAGCCCAACAAGTTGCAGTTGCTCAGGCCCAGGTGGGTCCTGTTATGAGTGATGAGGAGAAGAATAGACTAGAGAGATTTGGGAGACTCCAGCCTCCATCATTCTGAATCTTATACATTCCCCAAGGATTGGTAGTACAAATCATGAGCTTCTAAGCTTAGAATTTATAAATTTGGTATGAAATAAATACATCATCTATTCGAAATTTACATAAACAGATTTTTATAAATCTAAGGCCACCATGAACAAGAGGCAGCTACAACCAGAACACAGGTACGTCTTCAAATCCCACTCTCGCCGATCACATCAACATCAACATCTAATATCTGCACGCAAAGTGCAGAAGTATAGTATGAGTACAACCAACCCATGTACTCAATAAGTAACAAACCTAACCTTAGGTTAAAAGTAGTGACGAGCTAGAACACAGGTCAGGGTCCAACACCCATAGCCAACAACAGTTTATAACAACATAATGGAAGTAATAAAAGAAGTAACTCAAAGATAAAATGTTCAACTCGTTCACAGTTCTAGAAAAATAAGCCTACTTTTCAAGTAGATCAATGAAAACCCAAATCCTTTACCGATATCACTAAATATATGAGTAAGTTTGAAAACTGTGATTTTTCCCAAAACCTTTTCAACAACAAATAAGAGGTTTCATTATCAAATGGAATGAGGAAAAATACATATCTATGCCTACATGTCAATATGCAGTTGAAATCATGAATGACACCAAAACCGGAGTGGCAGAAAGAAATGCATCTCTATGCGTGTATCTCAAGTATGCATGCCAAATGCAATGTATCTCAGTGATGAGCTCAAGTACTCACACTCTCAGAGTACTCAATCTCAATGTCTCACACGTTCCACTCATCATGCTCAATCACTCGACACGCTCAGTCACTCAGTACTATATATGGCCAATTCAGCCCAGGGAAGATCCGTTCCAAATATATATATATATATCAACTGACAGTCAGTCTCTCAGTAATGTATAGGGCCAATCCATCTCGGGGAAGATCCTCCCTAAATATAAATGCTTCAGGCAAGATCCATGCCCAGGGAAGCTCCATCCCTCAATATAATCAACTGCGCTCACTGGGGGTGTGTACAGACTCCGGAGGAGCTCCTTCAGCCCAAGCGCCATAATAAGCTAGATCCAGGCATAAATCAATATAACATGATGCGGCGTACTGCCCGATCACATAATATCAGTCACAATCAGGCCCTCAGCCTCACTCAGTCATCAATCTCTCCAGTCTCTCGGGCTCACAATGCCATGAAACTAGCCCAAAAATGATTTTATGATGTGTCAATATATAGCAACAGAGACTGAGATATGATATGCAATAAATGAACATGACTGAGTATGAAATTGCAATGTAAACAAACAACTCAACAACAATAATGACCTCAGTGGGTCCCAATAGAGAATGCATGTAGCTAGTCATGGTTTCTAACATGGATCACAGCTCAACAGCTCTAGTACATAGAGATTTCATGGTTACAGATAAGATTTGATAACTACATAGTACCACAGAAATAACGGAGTCACAATTCACACGGTGCACGCCCACATGCCCGTCACATCAACACCAACCACATAACACGTAATATGGGGTTTCATACCCTCAGCACCAAGTTTAGAAGTGTTAC
This sequence comes from Nicotiana tabacum, assembly GCF_000715075.1. NCBI lineage: Eukaryota > Viridiplantae > Streptophyta > Magnoliopsida > Solanales > Solanaceae > Nicotiana > Nicotiana tabacum. The sequence goes on from NW_027438575.1 coordinate 36,207, forward strand.
TTACCTCGAACAAACCAAATCCAATACCGAGTAACCCAAGCGGTGCTCCAAGAATGCCATCACGCGCGTACCAACCTCCGAACTGCTCGAAAATAGCCAAAAGCAACTCAAATACATTAATTAATGCCAAAGGAGACAAACCCAATCGATAAAGATTGAATCTTTAATCAAAAGCCCAAAATTAACCAAAAAGTCCAACCCGGGCCCACATCTCAGAACTCGATGAAACTTACAAAATCCGACAACCCATTCAATTACTAGCCCAACCATACTAGTTTCACTCAAATCCGACTCCGAATCAATATTCAAAACTCAAAAACTCACTCTATGAAGCTTTAGGCTAAAATCCCCAATTTTCTCTTTAAAACTCATAATCCACTTACCAAAAAATGAAGATACAATCGCAGAATATAATCAAAACCTAGTGTAGAACACTTACCCTAATCCTTGTGATGCAATTTGCCTCCAAAATCGTCTCAATCTGAGTCCCACATCTTAAAATATGAACAAAACGACCAAACTCTCGATCTAAAGGCTTCTGCCCAGCTATTTTCGCTTTTGCGGACATATGAGTCGTTTGTACAGCGTCACTTTTGCGACACAAACTCTGCTTTTACAGACTCCACTAGCCAGCTGACTCCTCACACATGCAGATTTCCACCCGCTTCTGCGCAACCGCAGGTGCGATAAGAAACGTGCATCTACGCAGACATCCGCTCCTGCGCCCCATCCATCGCTTCTGCGATAATGCAGATGCGGCCAAAAACTTTGCATCTGTGATTCTTCCAGACGTAGCCCTTTCCACTTCTGCGATGGGCTGCTCTCTTTTGCGGAGTCTCTTCTGCGACCAAGCTTCGGCAGAAAAGGTTGCATCAACAACCCAAAATTTCCAGCATCTTCAATAAGGCTTCAATCGATCCGAACCCCGTCCGAAACTCACCCGAGCCACTCGAGACCTCGTCCGAATATACTAATAAGCCACATAGCATAACATGGACCTACTCGAGTCCTCAAATCACACGTAACAACATAGAAATGACGAATCACACCTCAATTCAAACTAGAATGAACTTTGAACATTCAACTTCCAAAACTCACGTCGAAACATATCAAATCAACCCAGAATGAATCCAAATTTTGCATACAAGTCCCAAATGACATAACGAAGCTAATCAAATTCCCGAAACCAAAATCCAATCCGATATCCTCAAAGTCAAGTTCCGGTTAAACTTATGAACTTTCCAAACCTTCAAATTTCTGACTTTCGCCATTTACTGTTGAATCCTTCAAGAAATATCCAAATGAAAATCAAGGAATACCCCCGAGTCCAAAATCGCCATCCGGACCTAACAGAATCAAAACTCCTGTTCCAAGGTTAAATTCACAAAAGTCAAACTTGGTAAACTCTTCCAACTTAAAGCTTCAACATTGAAATCATTATTCCAAATCGATTCCGAATAACCTGAAAATCAAAATAGATGATTTGCATAAGTTATAATACATCATACGGACCGACTCATGCCCTCAAACTACCGAACGAAGTACAAATGCTCGAAACGACCGGTCGGGTCGTTACATCCTCCCCCACTTAAAAATACGTTTATCCTCGAACATGCCAAGAGTTGTTCCAAAGCCATCAAACTGCCGTGTAACCTTACCATGCACATACTCGGGGGTGATCCCACATCACCCTATTCCATATAGGCTCGCCAACACAACATACTAAAGATCATTACTTTAACCTAAGCCCGTAAACCACATAATCCAATTTCTAACATCCGAAATTTCTTATAAGATCTGAATCTCGCACCTATACATTGTATAAGTGTGAACAAGTTGTATCGAGCCATAAACATAACCTAAGATGTAATCACATGATGTACCACATAACTCAGATGCTTACAGTAATAACTTTTGACCACAGCAGCTACTCAGAACATACCCAATACCGGTAATGATCCTCATTTCAAATAAAACCTCATTTTAAAACCTTCATACACTGCCAATGATGAAAGAAACACGTAGAAACTAATATTCACTTATCAGATCAACCAACCATGGAGCTCCCTCTCCTTCGACAAGTATTATAGCCTATTTCTAAGCCGATCAACAAATTATCTTTCCAAATATACCGCAACAGATCCGATAGCACCCATTCTAGGTCCAATGAACTTACTTTATCAAGTCCATCTATCATATTGACATGCCACACCAATGCTACCTAGAATCATAACCCGTGCAATCCGTGCACCAATAAGCAACAACTCAATGTACTTAATCATGGCTAATGACTCAAATGAGAGGACCATCCCACAACTTCAACAAGTACCACCACAGCCGCAATGCTACAAACCCATCATACATAGTATAACCAAAACACACGAATCTAAAACAAAGGATCATATCCCGACGTATCCCAGTTGCAATGCGTGACCCAATCCAAACACTGGTCCATATGAAATACCTCCATCTACCATGCTCAAAATCAACAACCACGTGCAATTTGACATCAAGTGCCTAGGGTGCATGACCATAACCCCGGAGAAGCAAATAACACAATATACCACAACCGAAAAATGCCTTAACCAAGGCACAATCAACCATTCCACATCCCAATAATAATCTTGCTCAAATTTCGTTATAAGGCCCCAAACAGATCTGCACCATGTGTGCTTATAACCAACAAATCACAACCCCTCGTAGCGTAGAGGAGTAACACATAGATCATATCAGAGCACAAATAAGATCCACTCTAACCGAATGGCACATCCGCCAATAATAGCAGTACGGAGTCGACCAATCCGACCTGGTGTAGAATACGCATCCTCGTTGGGCTTACCAATGGGACCCAAATTAACTCTGGTCATCCACAAAGATAAATAATCCTCCAAAATTCCACAATGACCTAACAATAATATATACTATCATCTGGCTAGCTTTGGACACATTTTCACTGTCCACACCCACGAAACAATATACTTCTGAGAACTTCGGGTCTCCGAATCTGTAGAACACATGAATCACCATATCTGATTTCAACTCCACCTCCCAAATCTCTAACACATCTCTCATACACGATCATTCCACGAGGAATACTTCTATAATTCTTCCGTGCCACATAGCAAAATCTGAATATCAGCAGTCGATCAATCAGGCGAGTACCGCAACACCAAATGAAGCATCTGTAAGTCAACACATAGTGCGCCTTCTAAAATGCGCACCCTTCTCATGAATTACCAAATAGTTATAGCATCCATCTAAACATCGGAAACCGTCCATGTCGTCTAAGAATTTATGATCTTCACTTCAAAACTAACTGTGACCTTGCACATGCAGTCCTCACTCCCACACAACACACCACCGTTATCATGCCATCATATGAAAAGTATGAGAATCTCATAATCAACTCTTAGTCCAACAGAAATACATACTCAATTATCCAGGAACCTTCCATTTGATCTCATCCAGGAGAAACTCACAACACGTAATATGCTCCCTATGCCAACAGGAAATATAAACCTCGAACCGTGGTAGAAACCATTGAGATCACTTTGAAATCCATTTGCCCATAACCAAACCATCAGAACTGAGTCTCTCTAACTCAACCAAGCCACACAGGTTGTCAAACCCAACAGTATTTACACCAAAACACTTGTAGAGCCTCACCACATCATAAGGTCCCAAAGAACTGATACCTAGCTGTCCTATTTCTCCGAGTTCCTTCCGATTCGCCATCAAACTGACACTTCTCCTTGCTAGAACACCACAACCCTAATCCAAAACTCACCCCATGAACTCTAGCATAGAACCACACCGCCCTAAGGCCCATAAGCCACTGAATTCTCTCTTAAGTACACCAAAGCACCACAACCGAGATACCTACTCTGAAAGGACCTTATGCGAATCTAAAACAGTTTCTTTCCCCTTCCTGATACCGAAAATGACATAAAAATACTGCGAGTTCCGATATTATCCGATGCAAATCTCAGATTCTAACCATATATAAGTCCGGAAGATTCTCAATTACTATAAATAATTCTTGACTCCATTAGATCCTTCTCGAGAGTCATCCATTCTGCTCAAATCTCAATTGCATCGCCTAAACTGGGCAAACATCCTGTGCCCTATCAGCACAACAACACCCAAAGAAGTAATCCACACCTTTAAGCAACCGAGCAATTTCTTACTCCATGCGCACTACATCCTTCAAGAATAGTAACTCAATCTTCCAATGATACCCATATACCCGTGAAGTGTAAATAACCTGTATCCAGAAATTCCTTTTCTCGAGTCATCCTTGATCTCCACCTCTGCTAGTCATATCTGATTCACAAGTATGCCTCAAACCAAAATCAGTACAACACGTAACCATGCAATCAAATCGTCGATGGCAGACTCCCCCACTTGGCTCGAAGATATAGATCAAAACAATCGATAACTCACAATGCCCATACTCTAGTACTGCCATAATACCATAGGGTGATTCAACTAAATCCTTCATAAGCTTACATAGAATGAACCATATGGCACCTCAAATCATCTACTATGCTCGCACACATCCACATGACGATCAGGTCAACTTTCTCGACCAAGTTCAAATTAAAACCTCAACACATATAATCTGCTAAAAGAAAGAAGCTCTTCACACTGCATCATAAGGTTCACACATCCGTAGATTACCTTGCAGGTTATAACCCCACCTACTTAGCTTCAAACCGACATCTCTCTATAACATTTCACAGCCACAACTACTACGCCATCACTTAACCTTCCTGAGTCTGAACTCATCAACAAGACATGAGAATCTAATTCGTTCCATAATTAAACAACATGAAAATCTTTCAACACACTCATAACTCGAGACTATTCGTCACATCAAGACAGAAATCAGGCCCCCAATAGTCCTTCTCATATCCCAAGAAAATGCATCTCGTCACATTCAACCCATCTGAACACATCTCACAGTCATATCATACTCTTCATATAGCCATCTGGCCACTCATCGAGCCATAATTTCCACTAATAGGGACACTACCGGACATATAATTCCAAAATAACGTGCTTGCATAACCGAAATCCCCGTACCCAAGCTACGGCCAAACCCCTGCCCCAAGTTCTCCAGACTGGCCCATCATCAACTCACTGAAATCACATCCCACACCTTACCCATGGAATCACAAGCCTGCGATGGACAACTGATACTGAGCGTGCACATGCATACACGAATGCGTGGAGGGAATTCAAAGAGTTGTGTTTCAAGCTGAATCAATGTCGCACGATAAGGAAAGACAGATGGGAAGTTTATCCTAAATGCCATGTAGCCCCTCGAAGATAGGTATGGATGTCATCATACCGATCCGCAAGACTCTACTAGACACTTGCTCTTGACTTGTAGAACCTATAAACCTAGAGCTCTGATAACACCTTATCACGACCCAAATTCCAACTAGTCGTGATGGCACCTAACCCAACCCGCTAGGTAAGCCAATTAACAACTATCCAATTTCAATGAAATTTAATAAGGCAATTAAGTGAAAGAAAATTTCTGAAACTTATACATTCCCCAAGGACTGGTAGTACAAATCATGAGCTTCTAAGATTAGAATTTACAAAGCTGGTATGAAATAAATATGTCATCTGTTCGAAATGTACATAAACATATTTTTATAAATCTAAGACTACCATGAACAAGAGGCAACTACAACCGGAACGCAGGGACATCTTCAAATCCCGCTCTCGTCGATCACAGCAACATCAACATCCAATATATGCACGCAAGGTGCAGATGTGTAGTATGAGTACAACTGACCCTATGTACTTAATAAGTAACAAACTTAACCTTAGGTTGAAAGTAGTGACGAGCTGGAACACGGGTCGGGGTCCAAAACCCATAGCCAACAACAGTTCCTAACAACATAATAAAAGTAATAAAAGAAGTAACTCAGAGATAAAACGCTCAACTTGTTCACAGTTCCAGAAAAAGAGGCCTGCTTTTCACGTAGATTAATGAAAACCCAATTCTTTACCGAAATCACCAAATATATGAGTAAGTTTAAAATCCATGATTTTTTCAAAAAGCTTTTCAACAAGAAATAAGATGTTTCATTATGAAATGAAATGAGGAAAAATACATCTCTATGCCTACATGTCAATATGCAGGTGAAATCATGAATGACACCAAAACCGGAGTAGCCGAAAGAAATGCATCTCTGTGGATGTATCTCAAGTATGCATGCCAAATGCAATGTATCTCAGTGATGAGCTCATGTACTCACACTCTCAGAGTACTCAATCTCACTGTCTCACACTTTTCACTCATCATGCTCAATGACTAGACACGGGTCACTCAGTACTCTATAGGGCCAATCCAGCCCGAGGAAGATCTATCCCCAAATATGAATGCTTCGGGCAAGATCCATGCCTAGGGAAGATCCATCCCTCAATATAATCAACTGCACTCACTAGGGGTGTGTACAGACTCCGGAGGGGCCCTTTCACCCCAAGTGCCATAATAAGCCAGATCCATGCATAAATTAATATAACATGTTGTGGCGTGCAGCCCGATCCCATAATATCACTCATAATCAGGCCTTCGGCCTCACTCGGTCATCAATCTCTCCAGTCTCTCAGGCTCACACTGCCATGAAACTAGCCCAAAATAGTGATACGATGTGTCATAGCAACAGAGACTGAGATATGATATGCAATAAATAAACATGACTGAGTATGAAATTACAATGTAAACAACCAACTCAACAGCAAGAATGACCTCAGCGGGTCCCAACATAATACGCATGTAGCTAGTCATGGTTTCTAACATGGATCACAGCTCAACAACTCTAGTACGTAGAGATTTCATGGTTACAGATAAGATCAGATAACTACACAATACCACAGAAATAATGGAGTCACAATTCAAACGGTGCACGCCCACATGCTTGTCACCTAGCACGTGCGTCACCTTAACACCAAGCTCATATCATGTAATTTTGGGTTTCATACCCTCAGCATAAAGTTTAGAAGTGTTACTTACCTCGAACAAGCCAAATCCAATACAGAGCAAGCCAAGCGGTGCTCCAAGAATGCCGTCACGTGTGTACCGACCTCTGAACGGCTCGAAACTTGCCAAAAGCAACTCAAATACATCAATTAATGCCAAAGGAGACAAAACCAATTGACAAATATTGAATCTTTAATCAAAAGCCCAAAATCAACCAAAAGGTCTAACCCAGGCCCGCACCTCAGAACTCCATGAAACTTACAAAATCAGATAACCCATTCAATTACGAGCCCAACCATACTAGTTTCACTCAAATCCGACTCCAAATCGACATTCAAAACTCAAAAACTCACTCTATGAAGCTTTATGCTAAAATCCCCAATTTGCTCTTTAAAACTCATAATCCAATTACCAAAAATGAAGATAAAATCGCGGAATATAATCAAAACCGAGTGTAGAACACTTACCCCAATCTTTTTGTTGAAATTTCCTCCAAAATCACCTCAATCCGAGTCCCACATCTCAAAATATGAACAAAATGACCAAACTCTCGATTTAAAGGATTCTTCCCAGCCATTTCTACTTTTGCGGACATATGAGCCGCTTATGCGGCGTCGCTTCAGCGACACAAGCTCCCTTCTGTAGACTCCACTAGCCAGCTGACCCCTCGCACCTGCGAATCTCCATCCACTTCTGCGCAACGGCAACTACGATAAGAAACGCGCATCTGCGTAGACGGCCGCTCCTGTGCCCCATCCATCACTTCTCCGATAATGCAGATGCGGCCAAAAACTTCACATCTGCGATAGTTCCAAATGTAACCCTTTCTGCTTCTCTGATGGGTTGCTCTCTTCGTCAACCACGCTTCCAGAGAAGTGGTTGCACCAGCAACCCAAAATTTCCAGCAGCTTCAATGAGGCTTCAATCGATCGGAACCCCGTCCGAAACTCACCCGATCCCCTTGGGACCTCGTCCGAATATACAATAAGTCGCATAACATAACATGGACTTACTCGAGTCCTCAAATCACACCTGACAACATCGAAAAGATGAATCGCACCTCAATTCGAACTAGAATGAACGATGAACTTTCAACCTCCAAAACTCATGCCGAAACATATCAAATCAACTCGGAATGAACTCAAATTTTGTACACAAGTCCCAAATGACATAACGAAGCTATTCAAATTTCCGGAACCAAAATCTGAATCCGATATTCTCAAAGTCAACTTCCGATTAAACTTATGAACTTTCCAAACCTTTAAATTTCTAACTTTTGCCATTTATTGATGAATCCTTCTAGAAATATCCAAATGCAAATCCAAGCATACGACCGAGTCCAAAATCATAATCCGGACCTAACGGAACCATCAAAACTCTGTTCCGAGGTTAAATTCACAAAAGTCAAACTTGATCAACTCTTCCAACTTAAAACTTCAACAATGAAATTCATTCTTACAAATTGATTCCGAATAACCTGAAAATAAAAACCGACGATTCGCATAAGTCATAATACATCATACGGAGTGACTTATGCCCTCAAACTACTGAGCAAAGTGCAAATGCTCAAAACTTTCTGAGACAATATATCAGACTATGTTATTGTAATAGATGCTCATGTACTTAGTGACATCCGGGTTTTGGGAAATATTGTATTGAGCTGTGACGTTTTCATCCAATTTTACGAGACTTTTACTTACTTAAAGCTTATTTTTGTAAAGCTTATTTTTGTATATTTTAAATTTCAAGATGTTGGTATGTGTGAGTTGTTGGCTTACCTAGTATCATGATAGGCGCCATCACGATACTTGGGATTTTGGGTCGTGACAAAAAGATATCTTCCTTTTGAATGCTGATAATTTTGGGAGATATATCTACCCATTTTGCATATACAACAACAACAATATACCCAGTATTATCCCACACCGTGAGGTCTGGGGAGGATAGTGTGTACGCAAACCTTACCCCTACTTTGTGAGGATAGAGAGGTTGTTTCCAATAGAATTCTGCATATAATTCTTTAAATTGTTCAGGTAGAATTTTCAGAGAGGGACCATATGACATCCACCATTTGCAGAACCAATTTGGGATCTGTTGATTAAACATGTTGGAACATAAGTTTATGAACCAAGATTTTTTTTAGGGTTCTCATATAATAAAGATTTATTAAAGATATCAATATAATCCCAGTAATTGAATTTAACTGAGACCTTCGGTTCTGGATGGGTATATTTCCTTTCCTTTAATGTACTAAGCCCCAATTCATCCAAGGCCAAGACCTTCATAATGATTTTAGAGATGTTATAAACTCTCTTCGTATTTGCTGGATAAAAATGCTGAATTTCAGCTGAACCAGTGGATGAGAGAATTAACTCATAATGCATTCTGTATTTGTATGCAGGAGTAGCATATGATGCTATATCAAAATACCTTGTCAAAATTTGCCTGGGATTATCCTTCAACTTCATATCAAATGATTCCAAAAGAATTATTAATTCTTTTGTTTCCTTCTGATTATAAACCTCAAGGTTATCATGGCTATCATCTGCCAAAACTGAAGAGTATGATGGAGGATTATTATCTATATCTTATTTGGATTTTAAAAAATCAAAAAATTCTTTATACATTGGGTGATCTGTATTAAGACCAGATGTCCCTGCAATATTGGCAGTTATTAGCTGCTAATTTCCTATCTGGGTTAGGATATTTCCTCTGCCATATGAAGGTTTTGATTTCCTTCCTCGTCCCCTCCCTCGAGAGTTTCTGAAATCCGGTCTCATATCCTGTTATAAAATAAGGAAATTATTAAATTTAGGAATTCTCTAGTAAGAAAATTAGGAAGACTATTATCATATCCCTTTTTGTATATTATTTCAAAATCAAATGGAGCTAGTAAAGCTTGCCATGTTGCAAACATCTATTTAGAAACGCCATGCTTACAATATTTATTAAAGATAAACTTTGCCGCTTGACAGTCAGTTTTTATTATAAATTTCTAATTATATAAATCAATTTGAAATTTTAGCACGCATTTTACTATAGCAAGAATTTCCTTAGGTATAGTAGCATAATTCTTTTTGGAATCATTCCATTTTTTCGAATAGAATTGAACAAGATATTCTTGTTATTCTTTTGCGGAATATTGCTTTAATATTCCTCCATATCCAATATCTAAGGCATTAGTTTCAAACTTTTGCCCAATTTGGATTGGCAAGTGTGAGACAAGGAAGGTTATTAACCTTCTCTTTAATACGTTTGACTAATTTACTATGCTCATCAGTCCAAGCTTTTGGATTCTTCTTTAACCTTTCATAAATAATCGAGGTATCTTTGGCTAGATCCTTTATAAAAGGAGAAATATAATTCAAGCTTCCTAAAAATATTTGAAGTTAAGTCTTATCACTTATAACATCAGGAAACTAAGAAGCAAATTCAATGCTTCTCTAAATAGGAACAATATTTCCTTTTTAAATATTATGACCTAAATATCTTGTATTAATTTGAAAGAGAGACATCTTAGGTTTAGAATTTACTAGACCATTTTGAATAATAATCTTTTTAAAAAGATCTAGATGTCTAAAATGTATCTCTATATATTTTTGAAAAAACTATAATGTCATCAATATAACCAATTATGAAATGAGTGTAAGGTATAAAAATATCATTCATAATTTTCTGAAATTCAGAAGGGGCATTTTTCAAACCAAAAGGCATAATATTCCATTCATATTGACCCATTGGAACACTAAAAGTAGATTAATACTTATTATCTTCAGAGATTTGAATCTGCCTATAACCAGATTTTAGATCAAATTTTGAAAATATATTGACATCATGAAGTATGTCCAATAAATCCTTTTTATTGGGAATTGGATATCTAATCCATTTAAAGACTTTATTAAGAGGTTTATGATTAATAACTAACCTTACCACTTTCCTGTTCGGCATATTTATTAACATAAAAAGTTGTACAACACCATTTGAACTTAGAAGGTCTTATAAGACCTTTATGCAGCAAAGAATCAATTTCTTTTTTGCATAATTTTTAATATTCAGAGTTTATCTGGCAAGGTCGGAATATTATCTTTCAAAAAATCTTCTTCATAAGAAAGACTTACAATATGCTTCTTTCTATCCCAAAATTGGTTTGGGTGATCACCTCATATCTGCAAAGAAAACTAATTTTTTATAAAACCAATTTTATCTATAAGTTTTAGATTTTGTAAATCTCTTATATAGTAAGACTATAAATTTTATTTTTCAAAAAATCAACTTGTCTACTTTTTGCAGCAATATTAGCAGAAATTTCATTTAAAACTTTTGGAATGGTTGAGTTATAAACTCAAAACTAATTTTTTTTATTGAATGTTCCTGCAAAACCATTACATCCCACATGGTGAATGGAATTATATGATGAAAAAATGGAACACCTAAAATAATGTCATTAGAAATATCTTTTACCAAAACAAAATATTTCAGGCATGCAAACTTTATTTTGGCAAATATATGCTTTTGGTAATTTATAAGAAATACTCATTTGTTGCCCATTGACATTTCTAAAACTATAAGTAGTTTTATGAAAATATCTCGAAGGTATTATTTCTTCTCTTGTATAGTTTAAATCTGCACCACTATATACTAAACTTGTAATGACCTGATCGGTTATTTTGAGCTCTAGCACGTCGTTCGGTAGTTTGAGGCCTTGAGTAGCTTCACTTCATCTTTTATGACTTTTACTTGTGGTCAAAATTGAATTTCGGGAAGTTCGAAGTTTTTTCGGAACGAAAATTCTAAAGTCGGAAGCTTTAAGTTGGAAGAGTTAACTAAGGTTTGACTTTTGAGTAAACGACCTCAAAATTGGGATTTGAAGGTTCCAATAGGTTCGTATGATGATTTAGGACTTGGGCGTATGTTCGGGCTGAGTATCGGATGGTACGGGAGCATTTCAGCGCTTATTATGTATATTTGGCATTTTGAAAGTTTAAGAATTTTTTAAGTTTGATTTGAAGTGGAATTTGGTGTTATCGATGTCTGTTTGAGGTTTCGAGCCTTGGAATAGGTTCGTATAGTGATTTATAACTTGTACGTAAAGTTTGGCGTTATTCCGGAATGTTTGAGTATGAATCAGATGCGTTCTTCGAAGTTTGAATGTTTGAAAGTTGAAATAAGGTTTCAATCATTGATTCATAGTTGTGATGTTGTTCGGTGCTATTTGAGGCCTCGAGCAGGTTCGTTTTATATTTTAGGACTTGTTGGTGTGATTGGACGGGGTCTCGGGGGCCTCGGGTCGGGATGGTTTCGAGTTATTTCTCCCTGTTTTGCTGTTGTTGTTGGTTCCGGTTTTGTTCTTCGTGAATGTGAAGGGAGTCACGCATTCGAAGAAGAAATATTTATGGCTGCCTTTTTGTGCTTCGCGAATGCGAAGGAAGACTCACAAACACGAAGGAGAGCTGGGGGTCAGGGGAACTTTACCCTACACGAACACGACAAGGTAGTCGCGAACGCGGTGAGTTGCTAGGCTTGCAGTGTTCCCTTCGCGAACGCGGAAGGAAAACCGCGAAACCGAAGGAGGATTTCCATGATGGGGGCAAGTTGGCCATTGCGAACACATGGGCTTGGACGCAAACGTGATGCTGTTGACTGTCAGGCTTTCGCGTGTTCGCGGCCATGGGCACGCGAACGCGATGAAGGACGGGCCTGGCAGAGTTGTTTTAAATCGGATTTTTTTTACTTATTTCACTCATTCCTCTCTTGCTTGGGCAATTTTTAAGGCTATTTGGAGGAGCCATTTTCATCATCAATCTTGAGGTAAGCGATTCCTATACTTTGTGAGTTAAATACATGGTTCAATATGGATTTAAACATGAAATTTGAAGGATTTGGAGGAAACCCTAGAATTTAGTATTTTTGAATTATGACCACGAAATTGGACATTGAATTAGGTATAGAATTATTTTAAATTGTTAAATTATTTTAAATTATTTTTGAAATTCGAGCGGAGTTGAGAATTATTTTAAATTGTTAAATTATACGCATTGGAGTATAGTTGGATCGATTTGCACCTTCCTTGACTAGTTTCGGATCGATGGCCATTGGTTTGAGGTGTTAGAGAGGCGTTGGAGCAGGTTATGGAACTTCAGAGCAAGATAAGTCTCATGTCTAACCTTGTGAGGGGGAAACTACCCTCTAGGTGATGTAATTGTTGTGTGCTACTAGTTGTGAGTGCTATGTACACACTAGGTGACGAGAGTCCGTACGTAGCTGAAGTATGTTTATGTCCGGGTAGACTTAGGACTTTATTATGTAATATTTTGAATTATTTGGACTCATTTTGCTAGCTTAATTAATTGGAATTAATTGAAATTGATTTAGAAACATATTTATATTAGGCCAAGCTTTATCACCTTGAGTTGTTGCCAAGATATTTGATAAACGTAAAGGGGTGTATTCACTACTATGAACCTGTATCTGTGTTGTAAGCATGTGACTCGTAATTCGATAAGTTTCTTCCTTTCTTATAGACCGGACCGAATGTCTCGGCAGTATAATAGATGCATTTATGGTTCGTGCCGCTCGACCCTCAGCAGTATACACATTATTCTAGATCGGGTCGTACGACCTCAGCATAATCGTGCGTTATATCGCTAACCATCAGAATATTTACGAGATTATCCTTTCACTGAAGCTTGGCATTTTGTATGGTATTCCTTATCCATTTGATACTGGCACATGATATATCTTAGCTACTGAGATAGAATAAGAGCCTGAGAATTTTATATCTTTAAAAGAAATTTTTGGAAGGTTATGTAACATACAGATTTACCCCATTATTATTGTCGTGCTTCATATCTGCTTATGATTTATCATATTGCTTTATTGGACCTCCAGTAAGTGTCGATGTCGACCCCTCGTCACTATTTTTTCGGAGTTAGGCTAGATACTTACTGGGTACGCATTGATTTACGTACTAATAATTTACTTCTGCACTAAATGTGCATGATCTGACAGGTTTAATTAGTGGTCATCTTGGCGCGTAGGCACAGCTGCTGAGGAGACTTTATGTTGAGCTGCATTCCAGGCTACGTACCGCAGCCCACAGAGTCTCCATCGTACTATTTACTTTATCCTCTCTTATTTACATTCCGGACAGATGTTGTATTATTATTGTACTCCTTAGTAAATGCTCATGCACTTGTGACACTGGGTTTTGGGATGAATTTAGAGTTTGTTTATGGTTTTTTAACCTCGATACACTTTTACTTGTATAATATTTAAATTGTATTAATCTACGAATTTAAGACATTTAGGTCTCCACCTATCAAGATTTACGATTTCAAAAATAATAAAATGAATAATTAAGTTATTAGTTCACCATTGTCTTGCCTAATGGCGACGTTAGATTCCATCACGACCTATAATGGGTTTTCGGTTGTGATAGCCTGGTAATTGAGCCCTAGGTTCATTTGGGTCTCACGAGTCATGAGCAAGTCTAGTAGAGTCTTGCGTATTGGTACGGAGACGTCTGTACTTATCTTCGAGAGGCTACAGGTCATTTAGGAGAACTTCCCTTCTTGATTCCTCGTCGTGCGATTTGATTCCATTGAAGCTTATGCCTTCATTTCCTTCCTACACAATCTTATTCAATGTGGAGCGCTTGTTACCAATTGGGCATCGAGGAGTTGCAATGGTACTGCAGATGTGGTGCAGGATATTTCTCCTTGCCTATTTGATTGGGCTATTGTCGTCGCCTCGTGCAGGGATGTTCTATCATTTCAGTGCAATATTAGTGTTGCCTACGGTTTCACGGCTATGTGTGGTGCATTATGATATTCATGATTGTTTACCGTGCGGTGTTTGTGTAAATGGTAAGGTGCTTATTTATGTACCGCGACAATGAATAACTTGAAAGGAGGACTACTCGGTTCATGGTTTAGAGGTTCGACATTTAACTCCAGCAGAGGAGAGGCAATTGGACTATGGATGTTCAGGAATAGGTTGAGGGAGTAGCGAGATCAGATATTTAAAAATTTGGTGGAAATTCTCATTTGTGACGTGGTGTAGTCGTCCTTGTTGGAATGCATTGAGGTTCCTCAGTGTTATGGTCTCCTTTGAATTGCCTTCGGGGCAGGGTGTTGTGGGATGGTGCCTGAGCAGTGATTATTAGATATGGCAGTGTGAGGTGGCTTCAGGGTCGAATCATTGTTTCTAGTGTTGATGGCTCGAGAAAGATGATCTTTGGGGAGGATTAGAGTTGGTTGCAATTTATCAGTTCGGGTGCTACAAAGAAAGATTATGATTTGAGGTAGTATTTTGGCAGCAAAGGAGGAGGAATGACATGATGGGAGGTGACTCGCGGTGATTGAATTGCTAGCAATTCAAGTATGAACAGTAGAGGTCGAGAAGTTGCTTAAAAAGATGGTTTAATCGAAGTGGGAGTGGCAGAGTAGCGTATGGATTTTGTGGTAGGATACCCACGTGCCTTGAAAAGGTTTAGAGCGATTTAGGATTCATGGTATAAAGTGACTAGGTCTATGGATTTTATTTGGGATAGTGGCTACTGTAATGACGAAGATTGAATATGGCAGAGAGGAGTTTGCTTGAAATAAAGAGGGGCGTGAAAACTTGATAATCATTTTTGGATGCAATGTGACTTCAATTTTGAAACGTATTGTCGGACTTTTAGTTGATGTCAATGGGGAATGAACAGACTTTTACAATGGGTGGACGAGCATGGGATTAGGAGGGTTTACTGATTTCGTGGTAGTTGTACCTAGTGCAGCGTCATTGGAAGATGTTGGTATGGGATTCCATAGGTGGGCTATCTCCTGTGAGCAAGTTAGTTGTTGCGTGATTCTTGATGAAATTTCTATGAAGTATTCTACTTACTACCCAGTAGGAGGTCGAATATGCGATTGTGGCTGATAATTCGGAATGCTCCTGAAAATTTAAACAAGAGATTATGAGAAATTTAGCTGGTTAACAGTGCGAGATCGTGGTGATTAAGAAGTTGGAATATTTGTAGGTTCAAGTTTTATGTGCTTGTATCTTAAAGCAAAATGGTGGGGGGGCACCGTCTATGATTGAATCACGTGGTTGTCTGCTTGTATGGTTTCTAATTATCGGTGCATTGGTAGATTATTATGTTTGAGAAATGAAAACATCAGGGGTAATTCGAGCAAAGAACCTGATGAATGTGTGCTCTATTTCGCCTTATTGATTCATGTGCAGGTTTTTGGAAGACTCAGAGTTTATGCTTCTTGTGAATGTGATGTACAAGGAAACGAATCCATCCGGTTGCTTCCTTGGGAGTGTTCATATGCTAACAGAGCATTGAAGTTTTGTTATATTCGGGACCAGGTCATGGTGAGTGACTCTCAACAGTAGTTCTAATGGGTTCAAGAATGCAAGCGTGGTGTCTAAGAATTTTTGGGTTTGTTATATGACTACAGACCAGGATTTTGCAGCAGAGTGTGAAGAATACTTGGGGATTTTTCTATGTTATCGTCGGGTCTGCAGGACGGTATTGGAGAAATGGGAGAAACAACTTCAAATTCGCGAAACGTCTTTTAGAATAAGTGTACCAATTGGAGATGCCATTGTGCGCATGAGGAGGGTATGAGATGGTTCATGGGTATTGAGACGATGTAATCTCGTGTTTTGGGTCACTCGGGATGAGTGTTGGTTGAGTTTCATTATGTTTTTGAATGGAGCTATTATTATTTCTAAGGCAAGTGAAGAGTAAATTGGAATAAGTGGGGTCGATTAGTAATGGTTTATATCAGCATGATTGTGGCAATGATTAGTCTCTTCGGCGTGTTAAGTTATACAAGTGGTTTGTGGTTGTACGTGTGGGCTTGACAGACACCATAGTTTGATTAATTTGGGGGGTATTTGATTCAAATGGCCTTGTTATGTGTAAATGGATCCCGAAAGATTTGGCGGTTTAGACCATGACTGGAGGTTTGTATTTTCTACAGTTATGGGAATTTAGTTGCGTGTTGCGATGGTTCTTCTTAAATGAGTTAAGTGAAAAGTTTCTAGCCAATGAAGTGTTTATTCTACTAATAGTTTAGTGGTTAAGATGAATTTTTGTACTCTTGCATAGCGGCATGATAGGTGCAGTGAGCGCCATGGGAATTGGATGTTGAGGATCAAGGTTGTTGCTCAGTGTTGATAAGAATATCACGAACTTGGATGAACAGGGAAGAATTCAGATGTTTAGAGTAAGCTGGCATTATCTTAGTGTTGCCTGAGAATGGTAGGCATTGTGTATTGATTTGCGGATCCTAGATTCGCTTTATAGAATTTGTATGGTTGGAGGTATGGATGTGTAGAATTTTCTACCTGATGGAAAAGGTCGTGGGAGTATAACCCACTAGAATATCGTATGAGCATGACATGTTAGTCACTTGATTGTTAAGGATTGAAACCAAGTATGGAGATTCTAGTACTATCGCTAATGTGAGAGTTTATGCCTGAAAAGCGCTCTATTAATTTGGTTGTGGACTGTGGTAGTTTGTTTCGGATTGGACGGTTGCTCGTGTGTGTCATGAATAGGGCTATTGTGGATCCTTGAAAGGTTGTTGGACCAGTATGGTATGATCAGAATCGGCTTGAGCTCCGTTGGTGGGTCTAATGTGAATGAGTGCTCTACATCAGGTCAAATGTGTTCATTCAGCATAGCATTGCTTACGGAGGAGTCTTCGGGCAATGGATGTTATTCCAGTCGTCATCTATTCCATGTAATACTATATTGTGCCAGGTGGGTTGTGAGACGGCTTGATTATTTGCACATGTGTTGGGATCCCATGTAGTTTGTAGTGTTATATGAGCAAGATGGCTCTCGAGATACAAGTCATTTATTGTACCTTGGTCGTTCTTGGGTTTTGTAGCGTATGATGCTATCCATCTCCCCATGGATTGTATTATGCATTTGCTGTGCTTGTGGTCAATATTCGGGAATTTCGTAAGTATAAGCGTTACGGCTTGATGGGTATTTCCTTATTGATTGTTATGTGTGGATCGGGTGGTACGCTGCCACGGATACGTTGTATGGATCTGGTGGCGCGGTGCCACATGTATGTTGTGTGGATCGGGTTACACGCCGCAACAGTGCCATGTCTGGATCGGGTTTCACACCGCAACAGTGCCATGTTTGGACCGGGTTGCATGCCGCAACAGTGCCATGTTCGGATCGGGTTGCACGCCGCAACAGTGCCTTGTTTGGATTGGGTTGCAGGCCGCAACAGTGCCATGTTTGGATCAGGTTGCACGCTGTAACAATGAGGTGGTAAGTAAATTTTCTTATAATTATTTTGAGTACCTTGTTTCCCCTCTCGTAGATAGAGCCATAATATCGGTTTGGTTGTTTTATTCATTACGCGGGCTGGATGGTTCTTTGCCAGAGTTCTTTCTTCCCTATGGATCATATTCGAGTTGTAGCTTGTTGGCACTTTGATGGCGCTGTATGAGATTCTAGATGCTGTTTGAGGTGGCTTATTGCCTGAGTAGCTTGTACTATGTGAGACGAGGTTATTGGATCTGAGATCAGTGCGATCGGATTTATGTAGGGTATATTAGAGAGAAAATATCGTTATTCATTTTAGAATGAGGTAATGGTTCTTGTCAGGTAAAGGTACTCTGTGATTTATTGATTTGGTTAGGTATTTACGAGTTTCTAAACATCTCTTTCGTCGTGGAAGTATTGCGAGAGTTGGAACAGGGCTTATATGTGTTATGAGGTGTATTGCAGGCATCAGATTTGTAAAATTGCAGCTATTGTTGTCGAAGGATGTTATTATGGTTATGTGGTGCATGGTGTGATTTCAACATATGTTCATGATCATTATTTGGTACTGTGTGTAGTGATTGATGCAGTGTTCGTATATTAAAAACCGGGTCTCATGAAGAATTCCGGATGTTGGAATTAAGTTCTAAGGCTTGTTAGCTAAGGTTATAGGGAGGATCTTAAGTCTAGATCGAGCTAATGTGGTCACATGGGTTGTGGTGGCACGGGTAGGTGCGCGAGGTGTTGAACAGTGATTTTGGACAACTCCAAAACGGTTCTTAACACGTTCGAGGACGAACATATGATTAAGTAGGGGAGAATATAATGACACGATCAGTCATTTTGACCTCTAGTGTGTCGTTTAGCGGTTTGAGGCCGTGAGTAGCTTCACTTCATGTTTTATGACTTGTACGTGTGGTCGGAATTGAATTTCGGGAAGTTCAGAGTTGTTTCGAAATGAAAATTCTAAATTCAGAAGCTTTAAGTTGGAAGAGTTGACTAAGGTTTGACTTTTGAGTAAATGACCTCCAAATTAGGATTTGAAGGTTTCAATAGGTTGGTATGATGATTTCAGACTTGGGCATTTGTTCGGGTTAAGACTCGAGTGGTCCGGGAGCATTCCGGCGCTTATTATGGAAATTTAGCATTTTGAAAGTTTAAGAATTTCTTAAGTTTGATTTGAAGTGGAATTTTGTGTTATCGATATTCGTTTGAGGTTCCGAGCCTTGGAATAGGTTTGTATCATGAATTATAACTTGTACGTAAAGTTTGGCGTTATTCCAGAATGTTTGAGTATGAATCGGACGCGTTCGTCCAAGTTTGAATGTTTGAAAGTTGAATGAAGGTTTTGATCGTCGATTCGTAGTTTTGATGTTGTTCAGTGCGATTTGAGGCCTCGAGCAGGTTTGTGTTATATTTTGGGACTTGTTGGTGTGATTGGACGGGGTCATGGGGGCCTCGGGTGTGTTTCGGGATGGTTTCGAGTCATTTCTCCTCATTTTGCTGCTGTTGTCGCTGGTTCTGGTTTTGTTCTTCGCAAAACCGAAGGGAGTCACGCATTCGCGAAGAAGGAAAATTGGTGGCTTCCTTACCCTACGCGAACGCGAAGAAGGAGGACTCGCGAACGTGAAGGATAGCTGGGGGTCAGGGGGACATTACCCTACGCAAACACGATAAGGTAGTCGCGAATGCGGTGAGTTGCTGGGCTTGTAGTGTTCCCTTCGCGAATGAAGAAGAACAACCGCAAACGTGAAGGAGGATTTCCAGGCTGGGGGCAAGTTGGACATCGCAAATGCGTGGGCTTGGACGCGAACGTGATATTGTGGACTGTCAGGCTTTCTCGAATGCGACCATAGGCACGCGAACTTGATGAAGGACGGGCCTGGGCAGAATTGTTTTAAATCGGGATTGTGTTTGCTCATTTCACTCTTTACTCTCTTGCTTGGGTAATTTTCGAGGCGATTTGGAAGAGCCATTTTCATCATCAATCGTTAGGTAAAAGATTCCTACACATTGTGAGTTAAACACATGGTTCATATATGGATTTAAACATGAAATTTGTGGAAATTTGTGGGATTTGGAAGAAACCCTGGAATTTAGTATTTTTGGATTTTGACCACGAAATTGGACATGGAATTAGGAATAAACTATATATTCGAGTTCGTGGTGCTATGGGTAGTGATTATCTTCAAGCATTTTCGGAATCCGGGCATGTGGGCCTGAGGGTTGACTTTGTTGACTTTTTGAGCGGAGTTGAGAATTATTATAAATTGTTAAATTATACGAATTGGAGTAAATTTTGATCGATTTGCACCTTGTTTGACTAGTTTTGGATCGATGGGCATTGGTTTGAGGTGTTAGAGAGGCATTGCAGCCGGTTTTGAAACTTCAGAGCGAGGTAAGTCACCTGTCTAACCTTGTGAGGGGCAAACTACCCTTTAGGTGATGTAATTGTTGTATGCTACTAGATATGGGTGCTACGTACGCACGAGGTAACGAAAGTCTGTACGTAGCTGAAGCATGTTTATGTTCGGGTAGACTTAGGACTTTATCATATAATATTTTAATTGTTTGGACTCATTTTGCTAGCTTAATTAATTAGAATTAATTGAAATTGATTGAGAAACATATTTATATTAGGCCGAGCTTTACCACTTTGAGTTGTTGCCAAGATATTTGATAAACGTAAAGGGGTGTATTCACTACTATGCCCTTGTATCTATGTTGTAAGCATGTGACTCGTAATTCAATAAGTTTCTTCCTTTCTTGTGGAGAGGGCTGAATGCCTCGGCAGTATAATAGATGCATCTATGGTTCGTGCTGCTCGACCCTCGGCAGTATACACATTATTCTAGATCGGGCCGTATGACCTCGGCATAATCGTGCGTTATATCGCTAGCCGTCCGAATATTCACGAGATTATCCTTCCACTAAAGCTTGGCAATTTATATCGTATTGCTTATCCTTTTGATACTGGCACTTGATACATCTGAGCTATTGAGATAGAATACGAGACTAAGAAATTTATATCTTTAAAAGAAATTTTTGGAAAGTTATGTAACTTACATTTTTACCCCATTTTTGTTGTTGTGCTTCATATCTGCTTATGATTTATCATATTGCTTTATTGGACCTCTAGTAAGTGTCGATGTCGACCCCTCATCACTACTTCGCCGGGGTTAGGCTAGATACTTACTGGGTACGCGTTGATTTACGTACTCATGATGCACTTCTGCACTAAATGTGCAAGATCTGACAGGTTTAATTGGTGGTCATCTTGGCGCGTAGGTGCAGCTGCTGAGAAGACTTTATGTTGAGCTGCATTCCAGGCTACGTACCGCAGCCCACAGAGTCTCCATCGTACTATTTACTTTATCCTCTCTTATTTATATTCCGGACAGATGTTGTATTATTATAGACTCCTTAGTAAATGCTCATGCACTTGTGACACCGGGTTTTGGGATGAATCTAGAGTTTGTTTATGGTTTTTTTAACCTCGATACACTTTTACTCGTATAATATTTAAATTATATTAATCTACAAATTTAAGACATTTATGTCTCCACCTATCAAGATTTACGATTTCAAAAATAATAAAATGAATAATTAAGTTATTAGTTTACCGTTGTCTTGCCTAATGGCGACGTTGGGTTCCATCACGACCTATAATGGGTTTTCGATCGTGACAAAAGCAGTAAACTCTTTTTTGAAATTATAATCAATCCATCACGACCTATAATGGGTTAGTAATTAATTCAAGTTTTTGTAAAAATTCATCATCTGCAAAACCAATTCTTTTTAAAAAATTATTTTTGCAATATTATTAGAAGCACTGGTCTCAGTAATATCAATAATGAATTCTTGAAGGATATTAGGATCTTCCAATTTAGAGATTCTTTTATTCAAGGCTGCATTTGATGCCTTGAGTCTGAAGATCTCTTTTTTGAGATTATTAATCTCATCATTCAAGTCCTGAATAGTTGTTGGCGTATCAATGGCCTGAGTCTTTTCTTTCAAATTCGTTTGACTTCTGACATTGTATGTGGCCTCTTTGAGAAGGAATTTCTTCAATCTCTGGACTTGTGGATAATCTTTCCATTTTATAAATAATCTGGGACCTTAACTCTGAGTCTTTAATAACTCTGAGTAATTCTAATAAGTTATCATTGGTCAGGACGTTGATATCTAAGTCCTTAAACTAAGAATAAATATTATAAAACTCATCATCTGTGCTGTTATTACAAACATTGATTTTATTTACAGGGTCCACATTCATCACTTGAGGAAATATAATTTTCCTCGTGTAAAACCTTTGAGTCTTCATCAGTTGATGAATCCTCGCTATCACTAATCTCTAGAGTAGAATTATCAAGAGACAAATTTAACAAAATCTTATATAAAGAATCCTTAATATTATCATCTATGTCAAGGTTCATAATCTTATCCTTGACTCTGCAATCTTTGGCATAATGTCCTATTCTACCATATTTGTAGCAAGCATTAGGTGTCATGGCTCAATTTTCCCTCTAGGCCGTGATGGTGCCCAACGTCGTCGCTAGGCAAGTCAACGGGGAACTAGCCATGTATTTATTCTTTTTAATAATTTTAAAGTAGTTGATTTTTATTTATTAAGTAAATGATAAGTAGAAAATTATAGTAAAGTAAAGCGTGAACCAATGAAAGAGCAAGATACGGTGAAATAAATACCCAAAACCATAAAGTGTCTACTAACATATTTTCAAGACCCGATGTCACAAGTGTATGAGCAACTAGTAGAATATACAAAACACCTATGCTACTATCTGAAATAAGATAGACAGAAAGTAAATTCAAAAGAGAAAGACAGTGGGTGCTGCATAACGGACTCGGAGAGCAACTCACCACTATGCCTCAGGGTAATGGGGGTGCGCGCCTAAATGAATACCAGATGAACCTGCCTCAGATCCTGCACGATTAGTGCAGAAGTGTAGCTTGAGTACATAAACAACATGTACCCAGTAAGTATTCAGTCTAACCTCGAAGACGTAGTGACGAGGGGTCGACATCGACACTTACTATGGGCCAACAAATAAAATACAGAAGTTCTAAATTGGCATGAAATATGTAAATAATAAAAATAACACAATAGCAAGAAGTGAATAAATGATTTTTTCACTTATAGTCAATTTAAATATCTCCAACTGATACGTACTAAATCCAACAATTTTGGTCCAATAAATAAATTATAACCTCTCGAGTCAAAAATATAATATCAAGTGTAATCGGGCTCCGAGGTCGTATGGCCCGATCCAGAATAATGTGTACACCACCGAAGGTCGAACGACACGAACCATAGATGCATCTATTATACGGCCGAGGAATTCGGCCGGCTCCACAAGAAGAGAGAATACTCTATGAATACCCGATTTAAGAGCTATCACAAGAGTAATCACAAGGAGGCACAATTTTTATTAACGGTCAAGTAACCCGCCAAAACTCAAAGTAAGTGAAATTCGGTCTTTACGAATCCTTTATCAAGTTTCAATATAATTTAGGCACTTAAATTACAAGTAGAGTGCAAACAATACAAGTACTTCATGATTTGGGTCATAAAACTACCTGGTCTTAAGCATGATTTGTAGCTACGCACGGATTCTCATCACCTCGTGCATACGTAGCCCCCAAAATTAGAAGCAGATAGTAGTTTAAAACACCTATGGGGTAAATTCCTTCTTACAAGGTTAGGAAAGAGACTTACCTCATCTCGAAGCTCACTTTTCGGCCCACAAATTCACTCTAAGGCCTCAACTTGCTGCCAAACAATCCGAAGCTAGCGAAATATTATTTAAATCAATCAATATACACTCACAAGTTCATAATTTAGCTATTAGAGTGATTACCCAACCCAAATTGAAAGATTTCTAAAATTCACCCCTAGGCCCACGTGCTCGGATTTCAAAAATTTTCGAAGATAAATGTTATCCATAACCTCACAAACCCAAATATATAATTTTTACTTAATCCCATAATCATTTTCGTGGTTTAATCTTATTTTTATCAAAACCCTAGGTTCTTAATAATTTCCACAAGTTTTCACAATCTTTCCATGTTTAATCTAGCTAACACTCGCATAATTAACTCAAAAATGGATGCGAGTTACTTACATTAGGATATTGATGAAAATCCTCCTCCAATGAGCTCTCAAAATCTCCCAAGACTAAATGCAAATGTGTGGAAAAAGGCCTAAATCCCGTAATAAAAGCCCTCACTACCCCAGCAATATCCGCAACTGCAGTTGTGCATGCGGCTTCGCTTGTGCGGAAGAATCCACGGAGGTGCGGTCCTTGCCCAGGCCACCTCTTTTCACTTCTGCGGATGGGCTCTCGCTTTTGTGTAATGACCCGGCCGGTTGTTTTGAGAGTAATATCCCCAATTCCCTATTTACTATTTCCCCCGTTTCTTTTTCTGCGTAAGTGACTTGCCGGGAGATTTTATTTTTGGTTTCTGAGTGTTTTGGGAAACTTAGTCCCTAAAACGGAAGCTTAGTCGGGGCTTAGTCCCGGCCAGTCTTAAGATTTTGACCGTAGTTAGAACTGTGTGAAGACAACTTCGGAATGGAGTTTCATCAGTTCTGTTAGCTCCGTTGGGTGATTTTGGACTTAGGGGCATGTCCGGATTGTGTTTTGGAGGAATGTAGCTCATTTAGGCTTGAAATGGCGAAAGTTGAATTTTCGGAGATTTTGACCGGTAGTGGACTTTTTGATACCAGGGTCGGATTCCGATTCCGAAAGTTGGAGTAGGTCCGTAATGTTGAATACGACTTGTGTGCAAAATTTGGGATCAATCGGACGTGATTTGATAAGTTTCGACATCATTTGTAGAAGTTTAAAGTTTCAAGTTCATTAAGTTTGAATCAGAGGGTGATTTGTGTTTTTAACATTGTTTGATGTGATTTGAGGGCTCGACTAAGTTTGTATGGTATTTTAGGACTTATTTTTATGTTTGGTTGAGGTCCCGCGGGCCTCGGGTGTGTTTCGGTTGCTTAACGGATTGAATTTGGACTTAGGCTGGTTGTTGAAGATTTTCTTGTTTCTGGTATTTTCAAACCTGCAGAGGGGAGAGCGCAGGTGCGGGATCACATGTGCGAAGGAGGAGCCGCAGATGCGGCCAAGAAGAAGCTGGGTAGGAACCGCAGGTGCGATGCATTTTCGCACCTGCGATAGTCGCAGATGCGGTCGCATAGCCGCAGGAGCGGAACCTGGGATTCTAAGTGGAATCCACACCTGCGATGGCATTTCTGCAGGTGCGGCGTCGTAGGTGCGGCGTTGCAGATGCGACAGAGAGTCCGCAGGTGCGAGATTTCTGGACAGAACACTTAAATGCAAAGGTTCGCGATTTTTGCTCATTTTCAACATTTTGAACTCGGGTTTGGCGATTTATTGGGAGCATTTTGAGGGGTTTCTTGAGGTAAGTCCCTTGTGCTTATTTTTTATCAATAATCTTGCTTCCCCATTTATTTTCCCATCAAGTTAGTGTGTATTTAAGGTGGAAATTGGTAGTTGGAGGCTAGGGATTTGAAGAGTTTGATTTGGGGTTGAGTGGTCATTTGAGGTCGGATTTTGATAAATGTGGTATGGTTGGACTCATGAGTGAATGGGCTTACGGATTTTGTAGTTTTTGCCTGATTCCGAGACGTGGGCTCGGGTCGACGTTTTAGGGCGAATTTCGGAATTTTTGTTAAAGTATTGATTTCATTAATTAGATGAATCAATTATGGTTGTATTTATGATATGTAATTGCTTTTGGCTAGATTTGGGCCATTCGGAGCCGGATATTCGTGGGAAAGGCATTGTGACTGATTGATTGAGCTTGATTCGTGGTAAGTGACTTGCCTAACCTTGTGTGGGGGAAATCCCCTTAGGATTTGGTACTATTTTGATATGTGAGCGTCGTGTACGTGAGGTGACGAGTACGTACACGGGCTAATTATTGGAAAAACCCGATTTCTGCTAAGTAATAACATTTTTCCTTCTTATTTGAGTTACATCAGCATGTGTAGTATCCTGTTAGCTTAGAATAGCATGTCTACTTGCCTTAATTGCTTATTTGAACTCCGTGCAGCATGTTTAGTGAAATGCCTGCTTTTCCTTGACTTGTACTTTGTCTAAATTGTAGGATTTCATGTTGTAGCTGTTAATTCTATTGTTTGAACTGCATATTTACTTTTAGGACTACGGAACGGTATTCCGGGAGACCCCCCTGTAATGCATATTTACTTTGGGACTACGGAACAGTATTCCGGGTGATCCCCTTGTACTGCATATTTACTTTGGGACTACGAAACGGTATTCCAGGAGATCCCCCTGTACTGCATATTTACTTTGGGACTACGGAACGGTATTCCGGGAGATCTCCTTGTACTACACATTTACGTTTGGGACTACGAGACGTTATCTCAGGAGATCCCCTCTTGTTATCTCTGTGTACTGAGCTGTTGTCTTCTATGATTTTATTCTTGTTAAATTTTAGTCTTTATTTTACTGCGGTATTTCATTCTATCTTGTGTTATTATATATATATATATATATATATATATATATATATACTAGTAAGAGCACTGACCTGACCTTGTCACTACCCGACCGAGGTTAGGCCTTTTTCACTTATTGGGTACCGATTGTGGTATACTCATGCTACTCTCTGCACATGTCTTTTGTGTGCAAATCCATGTGCTCCTTATCAACCGCATTATTAGTGAGCTGGGACATCATTGGAGACTTCAAGGTATATCTTCCGGGTCCGCAGACCTCGGAGTCCCTTTCTACTCTTTCCAATGTCCATTATGTTCTGTATTTTTTCTTTGTCAGACTCTGATGTATAGAGACACTAGACTTTCCTTCTATAGTTTGTGATTTACGATCTTCCGGTTTTTAGGATTTCTGTGTATTTTTAATAGTTAGTTATTGTACATGCCAGGCGACATGGTACATAGTTATGTTGTTACTGCTACAGTTAGTTGTTAAATTTTTGTTTTTATTTCATTTTTCCGCAAATGTTAGGCTTACCTAGTCGTAGAAACTAGGTGACGTCACGACGTCATACAGAGGGGAATTTGGGTGATGACAAGTTGGTATCAGAGCTCTAGGTTCATAGGTGTTGTGAGTCACAAGCCGGTTTATTAGAGTCTCGCGGATCGGTACGGAGACGTGTGTACTTATCTTCGGGAGGCTATGGAATTGTTAAGAAAAATTTCACTACTTTGATTCTAAACTTTTGTATTCTATTCTCTCACAGATGGTGAGGACCCGTACAGGCGGATCTGATGACCAGGCGCCTACGCCCCTTGCTAGAGCTGCGAGATGCCTAAGCCGGGGTAGAGGCCGAGGACGTCTACGTGGTGCAGCCAGGGCACCCGCACGAGCTACTACAGAGGAGCCCCCAGTAGCTCCAGCTGGAGGGCAGACACCTGAGGTACCTGTTTCTACACTAGCCCTTCCGGAGACTCTAGCCCAGTTTCTGAGCATGTTC
>NW_027438576.1:0-64000 GCF_000715075.1 Nicotiana tabacum
TCATTCGGACGAGGCTTGATAGACTTTTTATCGAAAGTGTAAATTTAGAGTTTTGGAGTTTTTAGGCTTGAATCCGTGGTTGATTCGTCGTTTCGATGTTGTTTTAGGTGTTCTAAGGATTGGTATAAGTTTGGGTAGTGGTATATTACTTGTTCGTGCTTTTGGTTGAGGTCCTGGGGGCGTTGAGATGATTTCGGGTGGTTAACGGGAAGTTTGGAGTTGAGAGTTTGCTGTTGAAGTTTCAAATCTGCTGTCATAACCGCACCTGTGGCTTGGGGACCATAGGTGAGAGCCCACAGAAGCGATAAGGGAAGCCGCAGATGCAACCAAGAGGAAGATGGGCTGGATCTGTAGATGCGAGAGTTAGGCCGCACCTGCGAGGTCGCAGGTGCAGGGAGCATGTCGTAGAAGCGGAAATGTTGAGGTAATGAGAAGTTGCACCTTGGATCTACAGAAGCGGGACTGCAGGTGCGGTCCGATGACCGCAGAAGCGGATTAGCTGGGCAGAAACATATAAATTCTTACCTTCGCAAATTTGGGCTATTTTCACCTCTTTTCAACCGGGAAGAAGCCTTGGGGAGCATTTTTAAGAGAGATTTTCAGAGGAATTCATTGGGGTAAGGTCTTTGGTCCCTAAACTCATTATTGATGTGACTTTTTTCATTATAAGCATGAAAATTTAAGAAAAATCGGTGGTAATTTGGGGGTTAGGGCTTGTCTAATTAGAGACCTTTGAGTGATGATTTGAGTGACCATTTGAGGTTCGATTTTGGTACTTTTGGTATGACTGAACTCATGAGAGTGTGAGGATTCTGGACATGTATATTTCACCCGATTTTCGAGATGTGGACCCGAGGGCATTTTGGTCATTTTACCTAATTTCACGCATTAGCTTAGAATTTAATTATAGAATCAGTTACTTGAAGTGTTATTTATATTATGCAATTGAATTGAATAGATTTGGGCCATTTGGAGTCGAGTACTCGTGGCAAGAGCATGGTTTCAGGTTGATTTGAGCTGGTTCGAGGTAAGTGGCTTGCCTAACCTCGTGTGGGGGACCTTCCCCTTAGGATTTGGTATATTTGATAATTGAAATGCCTTGTACGTGAGGTGACGAGTGCGTACTTGAGCTAATTGTTGAAAATCCAGTTTTGTTTAAGTAATTTCAATTGTGTTCCTTTTTCCTGTTTTATACTACTTGCAATTTAAGCCTGTTGTTAACTTAAAAGAAAATGCATATTTAATTGACTTAATTGCTTATTTGCTTAAACTGCCTTAATTGCATTATGTGAACCATGTTAGGTTTGAATTACCTATTTTACTTGGTACGAAATTGAGCTTAATTGAGTATTCCATGTGTTGTTGCAGCGTGTTTTACTTTGGGACTACGGGACAATATTCTGGGAGATCCCATGCACGTATTTATGATTTGAGCTGAGGTGCAGGATACCGAGAGATCCATAGAATGTATATCGAGGATACCAAGAGATCCACGGGATACCGAGAGATCCCCATCACGTATATTGAGGACACCAAGAGATCCCTAGCATATATTAAGGATACCGAGAGATCCTCGGGATACCAAGAGATCCCTGGCATTTATTGAGGGTACTAAGAGATCCTCGGAATACTGAGAGATCCCCGACTATTATCCTTGTGAAGAATGGTATCTCCTTATGATTGTTTTTGCCTCTGTTTTAGTTATTGAGTTCCTTAGTTTCATGTATTAAATTATTATTGTTAGCTTTCAACTATACCACTTACCTTATTTTGTCATACCTTATATTTTTATATTGTCTCAGCAGGGCCCTGACCTTTCTCGTCACTACCCGATCGAGGTTAGGCTTGGCACTTACTGAGTACCGCTGTGGTGTACTCATGCTCTTTATGTGCATCTTTTTCATGTGCAGATCCAGGAACTTCCACTCAGACTTATCACACTTGAGACGAGGCGTTCGTAGAGACTTCGAGGTATATCTACCGTATCCGCAGACCGAAGAGTCCCATTCTACTCTCCCTTTTAAGTATTAGGCCTTCTATATTTTTCTTTCTTTGTTATATATTCTGGAGTTAGATATTGGTAAATATTCAAAGGCTTGTGATCATGAGATTCCGGATTTTGGGAAATGTATTAGTTTTTTAGAGTTGATATTGTGTATGACGAACGACACTTTTAAACACTATTTTAATTTCTATTTCATTTTTAATTGTTTCTTTCCGCAAATTGGTTTAGTTTTGCATTGTTAGGCTTACCTAGTCTTAGAGACTAGGTGCCATCACGATGGTTCACGGAGGGCGAACTGGGGTCGTGACAAGTTGGTATCACAACTCTAGGTTCATAAGAGTCATGAATCACAAGCCGATTTATTAAAGTCTCGCTGATCGGTACAGAGACGTCTATACTTATCTATGAGAGGCTATGTAACTATTAGGAAAATTCCACTTCATTTGATTTCCTT
Organism: Nicotiana tabacum; assembly: GCF_000715075.1. NCBI lineage: Eukaryota > Viridiplantae > Streptophyta > Magnoliopsida > Solanales > Solanaceae > Nicotiana > Nicotiana tabacum. Next base: position 2,460 of record NW_027438576.1, read on the forward strand.
GTCGTTCGAGATTTTGACATCACAATTCTAAACATCTGTCTTCTATTCTCTCACAGATGGTGAGGACATGCACTACCTGAGATGATCAGGAACCTGCGCCCCCTACTGTAGCCGCTAGAGGCCGGGGCTAGGGTAGAGGCCGAGGACGCGCATGTGGTGCAGCCAGAGCACCTACGCGAGCTGCCACCAAGGTACCACCAGCAGTTCCAGCCAGAGTCCAGGCACGTGATACGTCTACTGCTACTACTACTCCAGCACTTTAGGAGATTTTGGCATAGTTCATGAGCATGTACACCACTTTGACTCATGCAGGGTTTCTTCCCCTTGCGGCAGCTACATCTAAGGCCGGGGGAGGAGCACAGACTCCCGGCGTCCATACTCCTAAGCAGTGAGTGCATGTTGAGTAGGTTCCCGAGATTATTCCTGTATCGCCTGCAGTTCAAGATCAGTTCGGGGACAGGGCAGCGGTTTTTAAGGATGAGTAGCTGAGACTTAAGAGGTTCAATAAGTACAAGCCTCCTGTATTTAGTGGTCTAGCATCGGATGATGCTCTGGGATTTCTAAATGAGTGTTACCGCATTCTCCGTACCATGGGTATATCAGGGTCGAGTGGAGTTTCTTTTACTACCTTCTTGCTTCAAGGAGCTGCCTATGACTGGTAGCGCACCTATGAGTTAGACAGTCCTGATGAGGCTACTTCACTGACTTGGACTCAGTTTTTAGATCTGTTCCCGAGAGAGTATATTCCTTAGAGCCTCAGGGATGCATGGCGTGCAGACTTTGAGCATTTGCGCCAGGGTGCTATGACTGTCTCACAGTATGTTGTCTGTTACACTAGTTTGGCTAGACATGCACCAGCCTTGGTTTCTACTTTTCGCGAGAGAGTTCGCCAGTTTATTGAAGGGCTTATTCCCAGCATCAGGTCTAGTATGGCTCATGAGTTGGAGGTGGATATTTCTTATCAGCAGGTGGTAAGAATTGCTAAGAGAATTACTCTTATGTGTCTTCTTATTTTGCTCCGCATTTGGGTGTACCTCGGGATTCTTTGAGTTCACCTATTTATGTTTCTAGTCCTGTGGGAGATTCTCTTGTTGTGGACCACATTTATCGGTCGTGTTTTGTTGCTCTTAGCGGTTTTGAGACCAAAGCCGATTTATTGTTGTTGAGAATAGTAGATTTTGATATTATCTTAGGCATGGACTGGTTGTCTCCCCATTATGCTATTCTTGATTGTCACGCCAAAAGTGTGATACTGGCTGTGCCAGGTGTACCACATGTCGAGTGGAGGGGTACTTTAGATCACACTCCCAGTAGAGTTATTTCTTTCCTTAAGGCTCAGTGAATGGTTGAGAAGGGGTGTTATGTGTATTTAGCTTATGTGAGAGATATTAGTATTGATACCCCTTCAGCTGATTCAGTCCCAGTAGTACGGGATTTTCCCGATGTGTTTCCAGCTGATCTTCTAGGCATGCCACCTAATAGAGATATTGTTTTTGGCATTGATCTGTTATTGGACACTCAGCCCATTTCTATTCCTCCATATCGTATGGCTCTTCCTGAGTTGAAGGAGTTGAAGGATCAGTTACAGGAATTGCTTGATAAGGGTTTTATTCGACCTAGTTTATCACCTTGGAGTGCTCCTGTCTTGTTTTGTGAAGAAAAAGAATGGTTCTATACGTATGTGTATTGATTATCGACAGTTGAACAAGGTTACAACGAAGAACCGTTATCTTTTGCCTTATATTAATGATCTGTTTGACCAGCTTCAGGGCACACGGGTGTTTTCTAAGATTGACTTGCGCTCAGGTTACCATCAATTGAAGATTCGAGAGCTAGATATCCCGAAGACTACTTTCAACACTCGGTATGGTCATTACGAGTTCCTTGTTATGTCATTTAGGCTGACCAATGCCCCAACAACCTTTATGCATTTGATGTACAGTGTGTTCCGAACGTATCTTTACTCGTTCGTCATTGTCTTTATTGATGATATTGTAGTGTATTCCCGGAGTCGGGAAGATCACGAGCAGCACCTGAGGACAGTGCTTCAAACCTTGAGAGAAAAGAAGTTATATGTTATGTTCTCGAAATGTAAGTTTTGGTTAGATTCCGTGGCATTCTTAGGCCATGTTGTGTCGAGTGAGGGTATTTAGGTGGATCCAAAGAAATAGATGCCGTGCAGAGTTGGCCCAGACCATCCTCAGCTGTAGAGATCTGCAGTTTTCTTATCTTGGCGGGTTATTCCCATCGTTTTGTTAAGCGGTTTTCATCGATTGCAGCCTCTATGACCAGGTTGACTCAGAAGGGTGCTTCGCTCCAGTGGACGGAAGAGTGTGAGGTGAGCTTTCAGAAGATCAAGGCAGCTTTGACTACAACCCCAATTTTGATATTATCTACAGGTTCGGGGTCTTATACGGTCTATTGTGATGCCTCGAGGATTGGGCTTGGACCGATGTTGATGTAGGGTGGTAGGGTTATTGACTACACGTCCAGACAGTTGAAGGTACACGAGAAGAACTACCATGACCATGATCTTGAGTTAGCTGCCATTGTTCAAGCCTTGAAGATCTGGCGTCATTACTTATACAGGGTTTCTTGTGAGATTTATACTGATCATCGGAGCTTGCAGCACCTATTCAAGCAAAAGAATCTTAATTTGTGCCAGAGGAGGTGGTTAGAGTTGCTGAAGGACTATGATATCACTATTTTGTACCACCTGGTTAAGGTCAATGTCGTGGCCGATGCCTTGAGTCGCTGACTAGAGAGTTTGGGGAGTTTGGCTTATTTACCAGCATCAGAGAGGCCTATGGCGATGGATATTCAGGCCTTAGCCAGCCAGTTTGTGAGATTGGATCTTTCGGAGCCCAGTCGAGTTCTAGCTTGTGTGGTTTCTTGGTCTTCCTTATTTGATAGTATCAGGGAGCGTCAGTATGATGACCCTCATTTGCTTATCCTCAAGGACAAGGTTCAGCATGATGATGCCAGAGATGTGACCATTGGTAATGACGGGGTATTGAGGATGCAGGGTCGGATTTGTGTACCCAATGTTGATGGGCTTCGAGAGTTGATTCTAGAGGAGGCCCATAGTTCGCGGTATTCCATCCATCCGGGTGCTGCAAAGATGTATCAGGATTTGGACAGCAGTACTGGTGGAGGTGGATGAAGAAATATATAGTTGGATTTGTACCTCGGTGGCTCAACTACCAGCAGGTGAAGTATGAGCACCAGAGACTGGTGGGTTGCTTCAGCAGATAGAGATCCCGGAATGGAATTGGGAGCGGATCACCATGGACTTTATAGTTGGGCTCCCATAGACTATGAGAAAGTTTGATGCTATTTGGGTGATTGTGGATCGGCTGACCAAGTCCGCGCACTTCATTCCTATATGTACTACCTATTCTTCGGAGCGTCTAGCAGAGATTTATATCCGGAAGATTGTTTGCCTGTATGGTATTCCAGTTTCCATCATTTCAGATAGGGTACTCATTTCACATCTCGGTTTTGGAGGGCCGTTCAGCATCAATTTGGTACTCCGATCACACTATTTAGATTCTTGAGGATATGCTTTGTGCGTGTGTGATCAAGTTTGGAGGGTCTTGGGATCAGTTCCTGCCACTGACAGAGTTTGCTTACAACAATAGCTACCAGTCCAGCATTTAGATGGCACCATATGAGGCTTTATATGGTCGACGGTGTAGGCCCACAGTGGGTTGGTTTAAGCTGGGTGAGGCCAGATTATTGGGCACAGACTTGGTTCAGGATGCTTTGGAGAAGGTTAAGGTGATTCAGGATAGATTCCGTACAGCCCAGTCCAGACAGAAGAGTTACGCAGACCGGAAGGTTCGTGATATTTCCTATATGGTTAGAGAGCGGGTCCTGCTTTAGGTTTTGCCTATGAAGGGCGTTATGAGATTTGGAAAGAAGGGAAAGTCGAGTTTGTGGTTTATTGGCCCTTTTAAGATATTGAGGTGTGTTGGGGAGGTTGCTTATGAGCTTGCCTTACCTCCCAGCTTGGCAGGAATTCATCCGGTATTTCATGTTTTGATGTTCCGGAGTTATCACGGTGATCCGTCGCACATGTTAGATTTCAGTTCAATCCAGTTGGACAAGGATCTATCTTACGTTAAGGAGCCAGTGGCGATATTGGACATGCAGGTTCAAAAGCTGAGGTCAAAGAACATTGCATCAGTAAAGGTTCAGTGGCAGGGTCAGCCGGTCGAGGAGGCGACCTGGGAGACCGAGAAGGATATGCGCAGCCGTTACCCTCATCTTTTCACTACTTCAGGTATGTCTCTATGCTCTTTCGAGGACGAAAGAATGTTTAAGTGTAGGAGGATGTGACGACCCAACTAGACGTCTTAAGAATTAACACCCCGATCCCCTATTAATTGCTTCCCTATGTTTATTTCTGCTATTTTGATTTGCCGGGATGTTCGGTTTTGAGTTTCGGAGAGTTTTGGTACACTTAGTCCCTAAATAAGAGCTTAAGTGTTGGAAATTTGATAGTCATCGGAACAGTGTGAAGACGGCCTCGGAATGGAATTCCAATGGTTCCGTTAGCTCCGTTGGGTGATTTCAGGCTTAGGGGCATGTTCAGATTATGCATTGGAGGTCCGTAGCTAATTTAGGCTTGAAATGTCGAAAAGTCGAATTTTGAAGTTTCCGGTTTGATAGTGAGATTTTGATCCGAGGGTCAGAATGGAATTCCGGAAGTTGGAGTATCTTCATCTTGTTGAATGTGACGTGTGTGCAAAAATTTAGGTCATTCGGACAAGGCTTGATAGACTTTTTGATTAAAAGCGTATATTTAGAGTTTTGGAGTTCATACGCTTGAATTCGTGGTTGATTTGTCGTTTCGATGTTGTTTTAGGTGTTCTAAGGATTGGTATAAGTTTGGGTAGTGGTATATGACTTCTTCGTATTTTTGGTTGAGGTCTCAGGGGCCTCGGGATGATTTCGGGTGGTTAACGAGAAGTTTGGAGTTGAGAGTTTGCAGCTAAAGTTTCAAATCTACTATCAAAACCGCACCTGCGGCTTGGGGAATGCGGGTGCGAGCCCGCAGAAGCGATAAGGGAAGTCGCAGATGCGGCCAAGAGGAAGATGTGCTGGATCCGCAGATGCGGGAGTTAGGCCGCACCTGCGAAGTCGCAAGTGCGGGGTGAATATCACAGAAGCAGAAATTTTGAGTTAATGAGAAGTCACAAATGCGGCCTGGGATTTGCAGAAGCGGGACCACAGGTGCGGTTGCATGACCGCAGAAGTGGATTAGCTGGGCAGAAACATATAAATTCGTGCTTCGCGAATTTGAGCTATGTTCACCTTTTTTCAAACGAGAAGAAGCCTTGGGGAGCATTTTCAAGAGAGATTATTAGAGGAATTCATTGAGGTAAGGTCTTTGGTCCCTAAACTCGTTCTTGAGGTGATTATTTTCTTTATAAGCATGAAAATTTAAGGAAAATGACTGGTAATTTGGGGGTTAGGGCTTGTTTAATTAGAGACCTTTGAGTGATGATTTGAGGGACTATTTGAGGTCCTATTTTGGTACTTTTGGTATGAATGAACTCATGCGAGTGTGAGGATTCTGGAAATGTAAATTTCACCCGATTCCGAGATGTGGGCCCGAGGGGCATTTTGGTCATTTTACCTAATTTCATGCATTTGCTTAGAATTTAATTGTATAATCAATTATTTGAAGTGTTATTTACATTATTCAGTTGAATTGAATAGATTTGGGCCATATGGAGCCGAGTACTCGTGGCAAGAGCGTGGTTTCAGGTTGATTTGAGTTGGTTCGATATAAGTGGCTTGTCTAACCTTGTGTGGGGGACCTTCCCCTTGTGATTTGGTATATTTGATAATTAAAATGCCTTGTACGTGAGGTGACGAGTGTGCAGTTGAGCTAATTGTTGAAAATCCGATTTTCTTTAAGTTATTTCAATTGTGTTCCTTTTTCTTGTTTTATACTACTTGCGATTTAATCCTGTTGGTAGCTTAGAAAAAAAACATGTTTAATTGACTTAATTGCTTATTTGTTTAAACTGTCTTAATTGCATTATGTGAATCATGTTAGGTTAGAATTACTTGTTTTACTTGGTACGAAATTGAACTTAATTGGGACTACGGGATGGCATCCCGGGAGATCCCCTGCACGTATTTATGATTTGAGCTGAGGTGTGGGATGCCGAGATATCCCTAGCACGTATATTGAGGATACCAAGAGATCCTCGGGATACCAAGAGATTCCTAGCATATATTGAGGATACCGAGAGATCCTTGGGATTCCAAGAGATCCCTGGCATATATTGAAGGTACTAAGAGATCCTCAGGATACTGAGAGATCCCCGGTTATTATCCTTGTGAAGAATGGTATCTCCTTGTGATTGTTTTGCCTCTGTTTCAGTTATTGAGTTCTTTATTTTCCTGTATTAAATTCTTATTGTTAGCTTTCAACTGTACAACTTACCTTATTCTGTCATACCTTGTATTTTTATTTTGTCTCAGTAGGGCCCTGACCTTCCTTGTCACTACCCGACCGAGGTTAGGCTGGGCACTTACTGAGGACCGTTGTAGTGTACTCATGCCTTTTTTGTGCATATTTTTCATGTGCAGTTCCATGTACCTCCACTCAAACTTATCACACTTGAGACGAGCTGTTCGTAGAGACTCCAAGGTATATCTGTCGCATCCGCAGACCGAAGAGTCCCTTTCTACTCTCCATTTTAAGTATTAGCCCTTCTGTATTTTTCTTTCCTTGTTAGATATTCTGGAGTTAGATACTGGTAGATATTCAAAGGCTTGTGATCATGAGATTTCGAGTTTTGGAAAATGTAGTAGTTTTAGAGAGTTGATATTGTGTATGACGAGCGATACTTTTAAACACTGTTTTAATTCGCTATTTTGTTTTTAATTGTTTCTTTCCGCAAATTGGTTTATTTTCCGCATTGTTAGGCTTACCTAGTCTTAGAGACTAGGTGCTGTCTCGATGGTTCACAGAGGGTGAACTGGGGTCGTGACACATGAAATTCTCAAGAACACTTTAAAATTCCTATTTTCACAACCAGACGTCAGAATCATGTCAAACCAATTTTGTTTTTCATCATATTTCACAGATAAGTCTTAAATATTATATTGAACCTTTACCGGGTTTCGGAACAAAAATACGGACCTGATACCAACAAGATCAAACATCAATACGTTTCTTAAAAACCAATAATTTTTCAGATTTTAATTTTTAACAAAAAATCATAACTCGGGCTAGGGACTTCCGAATCCGATTCCGGGCATATGCCCAAGTCCCATATTTTGATACGGACCCACCAGGACTGTTAAAACATGAATCCAGATCTGTTTACCAAAAATGATGACCAAAGTCAACTCAAATGAAGTTTTAAGTAAAAATCCTTATTTTTATCAACTTTCAACACAAAAGCTTAACGAAAACATGCCCGGACTGTGTATGAAAATCGAGGAGGGATAAAATAAGGTTTTAAAGGCCTCGAAATACAGAATTTGATTTTAAATCATAAGATGAAGTATCGAGTCATCACATTCTCTACCTCAAGAACAACCGTTCATCCTCGAATAAATATAAAAAAAGTACCTCAGCTGGGAAAAAGGTGGGGATATCTACTTCGCATATAGGAATCGGACTCCCAGGTAGCTGCCTCAACAGACTGACCTCTCCACTACACTTGAAATGAAGGATAACTCTTCGATCTCAACTAACGAACCTGCCGGTCTAGAATAGCTACCAGGTCCTCCTCGTTGGTTAAATTCTTGCCGAGTTGGACAGTGCTGAAGTTCTACATGTGAGATGGATCACCGTGATACTTCCGAAGCATGGACACATGGAATACTGGATGGACTGATGATAAACCAGGCGGTAACGCAAGTCTGTAAGTCACCTCTCCCAGTCGATCAAGAATCTCAAAAGGCCCTATGTACCTAGGGCTCAACTTGCCCTTCTTTCCAAATCTCATTACACCCTTCATGGGTGACACATGGAGCAACACTCTCTCTCCGACCATGAATGCAACATCATGGACCTTATGGTCTGCATAACTCTTCTGCATGGACTGTGCTATGCAAAGTCTATCCTGAATGATCTTAACCTTACCCAAGGCATCCTGTACCAAATCTGTACCCAATAACCGAGCCTCCCCCGGCTCAAACCATACAACCAGCGATCGACATCGTCTGTCATATTATGCCTCATAGGGAGCCATATAGATGCTCGACCGATAGCTGTTGTTGTAGGCGAACTCTGTAAGCGGAAAAAACTTGTCCCATGAGCCTCCAAAGTCAATACAAATGCACGAAGCATATCCTCCAATATCTAAATAGTGTGCTCAGACTGCCCGTCCGTCTGAGGATGAAATGTTGTGCTCAACTCAACCTGCGTACCCAACTCATGCTGCAATGCCCTCCAGAAATTCGAGGTAAACTATGTACCTTGATTAGAAATGATAAACATGGTTGTACCGTGAAGAAGAACGATCTCACGAATATAAATCTCTGCCAGCTACTCTGAAGAATAGGAAACTTCAACAGGAATGAAATGTGCTGACTTGTTCAGTCTATCCAAAATAAGCCAAACTACATCAAACTTCCTCTAAGTCCGTGAGAGTCCAACAACGAAATCCATAGTAATATGCTCCCACTTCCACTCAGAAATCTCTATCTTCTGAAGCAAACCACCAGGTCTCTGATGCTTGTACTTTACTTGCTGATAATTTAGACACTGAGCCACATATGCCACTATATCTTTCTTCATTCTCCTCCACCAATAATGTTGCTGCAATTCCTGATACATCTTAGCGGTTCCCAGATGAATAGAATATCGGGAATTGTGGGCCTCCTCTAGAATCAACTCATGAAGTCCATCCACATTAGGTACACAAACATGACCCTGCATCCTTAAAATTCCATCATCTCCAACCGTAACCTGTTTGGCATCTCCGTGCCACACTGTTTCCCTAAGGACAAGCAAATGAGGGTCATCATACTGCCGCTTCCTAATGCGCTTAAACAATGAAGACCAGGTGACTGTACAAGCTAGAATACGACTGGGCTCAGAAATATCCAACCTCACAAAATGATTGGCCAAAGCCTGAACATCTAATGCAAGCGGTCTCTCACCGACTGAAATGTACGTAGGGGTGCCCATACTAGCTGACTTCCTACTCAAAGCATCGGACACCATATTGGCATTTCCGGGATGATACAAGATGGTGATATCATAGTCTATCAATAGCTCTAACCATCTACTCTGTATCAAATTGAGCTCCTTTTCCTTGAACAATTATTGCAAACTCCGATGATCCGTGAACACCTCACACGACATGCCATAAGATAGTGCCTCCAAATCTTCAGCGCATGAACAATGGCTGCCAACTCTAAGTTATGAACATGGTAATTATTCTCGTGAACCTTCAGCTGCCGTGAAGAATATGCAATAACCCTTCCACTCTACATCAACACCGCACCAAGACCAATACGAGATGCATCACAATATACTGTATAAGGCCCTGATCGTGTGGCAACACCAACACTGGTACCATAGTTAAAGCTATCTTGAGTTTCTGAAAGCTCGCCTCAGACTCGTCCGACCATCTGAACGGGGCACCCTTCTAGGTCGACCTGGTCAATGGGTCTGCTATAGATGAAAACCCCTCCATAAACCGACGGTAATAACCCGCCAAACCCAAGAAACTACGGATTTCCATGACTGAAATAGGCCTAGGCCAAATCTGAACGGCCTCACTCTTCTTAGGATCCACCTGAATACCCTTCACGGATCCAACGTGACCCAAAAAAGCAACTAAACTCAACAAAAACTCACAATTCAAAAACTTAGCATATAACTAGTTGTCCCTCAGAGTCTGAAGTACGATCCGAAGATGCTGCTCATGCTCTTCTCGAATGTAGGAGTAGATCAAGATATCATCAATAAAAATAATGACAAAGGAATCCATATAGGGCTTGAACACCCGATTCATCAAATCCATGAATGCTGTTGGGGCATTTGTCAGCCCAAATGACATCACTAGAAAATCATAATGCCCATACCGAGTCTGAAAAGATGCATTAGGGACATCAGATGCCCTAATCCTTAGCTGATGGTATCCAGACCTTAAATCGATCTTTAAAAACACTTTGGCATCCTGAAGCTGATCAAAAAAGTCGTCAATCCTCGACAATGGATACTTGTTCTTGATGGTGACTTTGTTGAATTGTTGATAATCCATGCACATCCTCATTGATCCATCCTTTTTATTCACAAACAACACAGGCACACCCCAGGGTGAGACTCTAGGTCTAATAAAGCCCTTATCAAGCAAGCCTTGCAACTACTCCTTCAATTATTTCAACTCTGGCGGGGCCATGCGGTATGGTGGAATAGAAATGGGCTGAGTGTTCAAAGCCAAATCAATACAGAAGTCAATATCCCTATCGGGTGGCATCCCCAGCAAGTCTGCAGGATATACCTCTGGAAACTTACAAACAATGGGCATAGAATCCATAGGAGGAACCTGCGTATTAGAATCATGTACGTAGGCCATATAAGCTAGACACCCTTTCTCGACAGTGTGTTGAGCCTTCATATAAGAGATAATCCTACTGGTAGAATGGCCAAGGGTCCCCCTCCACTCTAATCAAGACAACCCAAAAAAGGCTAAGGTCACCATCTTGGCGTGACAATCCAATATAGCATGATAAGGTGACAACCAATCCATACCCAAGATGACATCAAAATCAACCATATCGAGAAGCAGAAGATCTATGCTACTCCCAAGTCCTCCAATAGTGATCACATAAGAACGATAGACATGATCTATAACAATAGAAACCCCCACAGGGGTGGACACATATACAGAAGAAATCAAAGAATTACGAGGCACAACCAAATATGAAGCAAAATAGGACGACATATATGAATATGTAGAACTTGGATCAAATAGAACTAAGGTATCTCTACTGCAAACTGAAACCTTACCTATAATAACCGTGTCAAATGATTCAGCCTCAGTCCTAGCTAGAAAAGCATAGCATTAGGGTTGGGCCCCTCCACTATGAACCATATCTCTAGGACGACCTCCTACTGGCTAGCCTTCACCTCTAGTTGCCTGACCTCTACCTCTAGCTCCCTGACCCCTACCTCTGACTGGATGAGCGAGCGGGGATGCAAATGGTGCCAAAATCATGGAACGAGAACTCTGATGTGGCGTGCCGCCTAATAATCTCGGACAAGTCCTCCTACTATGCCCATAACTACCACACTCAAAACATCCATCCTGGTACCGTGGTTGCTGAAACTGAGATTGACCCAAACAGGCTAGCTGACCCCAGTAATAACTCTGAATAGGAGGTGCACTGATAGGATCTAGCGGTGCACTGTAGATTGGCTGCCCAGAATAAGGCATATAATGATCACGACTCCCTGAAGCACTATGGGATGTCTGAAATGCTTAATGATATGGCCTGGGAGGATGGCACCTACAAAATGTACCCCTGCCTCCAAATGAGGCACCACTAAAACCACCTGAATGACGAGGTCTCTTGTCAGATCCCTGACTACTCCCTTGAGCTAGTACCATCTCAACTCGCCTGGAAACATTAGTTGCCGCCTGAAAAGAAATCTCGCTCCAAGTCTCCTTAGCCATCTATAATCTGATAGGTTGAGCAAGTCCCTCAATAAACCTCCCCACCCTCTCTCTCGGTAGGAAGCAAAAGAATAGCATGACGGGCCTGATCCACAAATCTAGTCTGATACTGAGTGACGGTCATAGAACCCTACTGCAGACGCTCGAACTACCTATGATAGTCCTCTCTCTGTGTGATAGGAAGGAACTTCTAAAGAAATATCTGAGAGAACTGGTCTCAAGTAACAGCAGGTGACCCATCTGGTCTTGTCGATAAAACATCCTTCCACCATCCATTGGCGGAACCCATCATCTGAAACAGAGCAAAATCGACCCCATTGATCTCAACTATCCCCATGTTCCGCAACACCTCATGGCAGCGGTCAAGATAATCCTGTGGATCCTTAGAAGGTTCACTATTGAAGTGAACTGGAAAGAGCTTGGTGAACTTGTCCAACCTCAATAAGCCCTCAAAAGACATAGTTGGGCCATCACCGGCCTGTGCCGCAATAACTGGCTGAACTGCCCCAACTATCTAAGTTGCTGGAGTCTGATACTGGGGAGACATATGCTCCGGAGTGTGAGTAGCGGGAGTCTGTGCTCCTCCCCCAGCCTGAGAGACACCTGGTGCTATAGGGAATGTACCGGCTTGGGCCACACTCTCCATAAGGCCCACTAAATGGACTAGAGCGCCCTGAAGCACTAGTGTGGCGATGAACCCCTCCGGGACTTGAGCTAGTCCAACAGACATAGTCTGGGCTGGAACCTCCTCATCAAACTCCAACTGAGGCTCCACTGCTGGTGCTGCTGCTCAAGCTTGGGGCTGAGCTTTGCCCTGCCTCGGCCTCTAACACAACCTCGACCTCGACCCTAGCCCCTCGTAGGAGCTACTGTTGGGGGCTCTGGTTGCTGCTCAGCTGAATATGCAATACACATTCTCGCCATCTGCGAGAGAACAGAATAGACGAGTTCAATCAACAATGATAGAATACAATTGCACGACATAGAAGAATAGAAGTGAAACTAATCCTAACTCCATACCTTTGGAAGATAAGTATATACATCTAAGTACCGATCCACCAGACTCTACTAAGTTTGCTCCTGACTCCTGAGACCTATGTAACCTAGTGCTTTGATACCATCTTGTCACGACTCGGCATTCCCACCATCGGAACCGTGATGGAGCCTAACATTTCACTTGCTAGGCAAGCCAACGTCAGAACAATCTACTCCTTTAACAGCTTAAATCGGATATTAAAGAAGAACTAGCATAATTGAATAAATTTAAAGTAACAATACGGAAGCTGAACTAGACATATATCTATTACAATTCCCTGAACATGGTGTCACGAGTGCACGAACTACTAAAGTACACATAAGGGTCTGAAATAAATACAAGTTGTTCGAATGAAAGTACACAACTAAATAGACGGAGGATGGGGATTCCAGGAGCTGCGGGCACTAAACAACCTTACCTTAAGTCTCCGCGAATGTTCGATTTGAGCTAGCTAATAACCGTCACTAGAACCATTTCCAAAATCTTCACATTGTGCAGAGTGCAGTATCAGTAAAACTGACCCCATGTACTAGTAAGTACCGAGCCTAACCTCGACAAAGTAGTGATGAGTCTAAGTCAGGTCACCTACACTAAAACTTATATGCAGTCTATAATAATGATAAAATAATTGAAATATAGTACAGAATTAAACAGCCAACAGGAAATGGTAACCACATCCTCGGAAATAAACCAGTGTTATCCAAAGTTACCAATCGCTACCAGCTCAAATAAAAATACCTAAAAACAATGCAGCTCAAGAAATAGAAATGTATAGGTTATTGTGGCGCGCAACCTGATCCCACCAGACAACATATAATCCTCCCTTATTCTACATGATATCTAATATAACAGTATATATATATATATATATATATATATATATATATATATATATATATATATATATATATATATATATTTGTTGCGGCGCGCAACCCGATCCCACCATATATCAATATCATTATTATAATCCACCCTTATTCCACATATTGCGGTGTGCAACCCGATCCAACTGTATATCAATATAAATATCACAATTCACCCTTATTTTACCATAACAATCCTCCCTTATTACACCTGCTGCGGCGCGCAACTCGATCCCGACATATCAGTACCGAACACTCAATGTACACAATCAAATCAGCAATCCAAATCACAAGGCCTTTATGATAAATAAATACCATACTGAACCAAGAAAAGGAAACCTTGTTCAATATAGAACCTACACAAATAATAATAATACACAGCGAGACCAAACCAACAATTTGCAGTTAGAAGGTGCAACCAAGTCAAATTAAGCAAATAGCAGGGATTGGGGGAACTATGAAGAGAGCTAACATGGTTAACAGAAGAAGATATTGATTAACACATAGAAGTTAAGTATGGAATGCATTTAGAGTATATAACAATTAAGACAGCGAAGGAAACAGTTAAGGTAAAGTAGTAAATCAGGGAAAATAGATAATTTGGCGGCGTATAAGCACTCGTCACCATGCATATATGCCTCTCACATGAAAGTCACATAACACATAGTTCTGAGGGTTACTAGTTCCCTCAAGTAAAAGTTAGACACAACACTTACCTCACTCTAATGGCCACTCAAAGCGCAATCATAGCTTTGCCTTTCAAACACGCCTCCGAACCAACAATATCTAGCAAATTACCAAACAAACATTTCAAAATAAGCCTTAGGAATCACCCACTATCAATAAGAATTCAATTGAGGCCATTATTGAAAAAGACAACACCCAGGCCCACTTGGTCCAAACCCGAAATTCGAACAAAAATCCGATTACCCATTTACCCCCGAGCTCGAATATGTAATTGGTTTTGGAATTCGACCTCAATTTGAGGTCTAAATTCCCAATTTATCAAATCCCTAGTTTCTACCCAAAATCTCCAATTATACCATGAAAAACCTTAGATTCTAGGTTGAAATCTTGTAAAATGAAGTGAAAGATTGAAAGAAACTAGCTAAGAATCACTTATGATTTGGGGAAGAAGAAGTCTTTGGAAAATCATCTCTTGTGTTTTAGATTTTGACAATTTGAAGAATGAATGTAAAATCCTAACCAAAAGTCATTTTGATCAGTTGCAAGTGTCGCATTTGTGACCTGGGGTTCGCAAATGCGAAGAACCTATCACAAATGCGAAGAAAGTCTCGTAAATGTGAGCCTGACCTTCTGCAATTGTGATCCCTGCCATTCCCAGACTCCTTTCGTAAATGCGAAGAAAAGTTCGCAATTGCGAACACTGCTGGCCAAGCTTCTCCTTACAAATGCGAACCCCTCAGAGCTCGCAACTATGATGCTTGATCTCGCAAATGCAAGATCAGAGGCCTATAACCTACTCAGTTACACCAGCAAAATTTTTCCAAGTTCAAATCACTCCGTAGCATATCCGAAACTCACCCGAGCTCTTGGAACTCCAATCCAACCATGAACACAATTCTTAAAACATTATATAAACTTGATCGCACGATTAAATCACCAAAATAACACCTAAAACCACGAATTTAGCACGAAATCACATGAATTCTCAAGAACATTTTAAAATTCCTATTTTCACAACCGAGCATCTGAATCAAGTCAAACCAATTCTGTTTTTCATCAAATTTCACAGACAAGTCTTAAATATTATATTGAACCTGTACCGGGCTTTGAAACCAAAATATAGACCCGATACCAACAAGATCAAACATCAATACTTTTCTTGAAAACCATAATTTTTCAAATTTCAATTTTTAACAAAAATTCATAACTCGGGCTAGGGTCCTCCAAATCCGATTCTGGGAATACGCTCAGGTTCCATATTTTGATACGGACCTGTTGGGACTATGAAAATAAGAATCGGGGTCCGTTTACCAAAAATGTTGACCGAAGTAACCTCAAATGAAGTTTTGAAGCAAAAATCCTTATTTTTATCAATTTTCAACATAAAAGCTTTCCGAAAATACGTCCGGACTGTGCACGTAAATAAATGAGGGATAAAATGAGGTTTTAAAGGCCTCGGAATAGAGAATTTGGTTTTAAATCATAATGACCTATCGGGTCATCACACTCTCAAACACTACATATCCCTAGCTGGCAATGTTGTTTGTCCACTAGATTTGAGTAGTTGTCCTGAATTGCATTATCTAATTGGAGATTTTGTATCTGTTACTTTTTTGAGAGTGATATGGATTTCAATTATATCATTGGTAACCATTCTCGTAATACAAAAGATTTTTATCACTTTATTCATCAGTTGTCGGAACCTAAGGAGATGCACCTGTGATCCAATTAGCCTCGGTCATATCCATTCAAGTGATACTTTTTCCGAATCATGGCATATCCCTTGGTTTCACTAACAATCAAGTTGCGGGTGATGGAGCTAACATAGTAGGGTTCATAACAGTGTGGGCGTTGCTCTATAAATTCGATGGAGATGAATAATTCTTAGCAAAAGAATTTATTCCACATTATGAAAGGTCAGTAATTAAAGACCCTTATGGACTAGGGATGTCTATGTGGGATGAAACAAAAAAATATAAGTTGGAGATGTGTGACATCGTCACTCCTCTAGATAAGGTTCGACCTACTTTTATTGTATCACAGGATGACATTGAATATACAGGGGGGATTGTTTATTTTTAATTTTAGAATTATAAGTAGTTGACTAGTTTACTAATTAATCGACTAGAGATAACAACAGAATAATAGTACTGCAAAAATAAAATATCGAAAAAAAGACACCAGAATTTTATACTAGTTCGGATTTAATGTGAAAGCTACTCCAGTCCCTTGGGTTGCAAGGGTTATCTCTTATTGATACAATGCCTTACCAGTGTTTGTCTCTTTTTTCTTCTCTCGCTAACTATACAGCAGATCTAAAAAGAACTACAATGCTTGTTTGTAGTAGAACAAAATGAGTGATAATGGTTCGTTCAATGTATGGCTGCTTCAAGCCTGGAACAGATGTATATATACTTCATGAGGCCTTCTTGACTCGTGAATCTTGAGAGATTGCAAACCCAAGGGAGTTGATTCTTGAAAGGAATCATAAATTAATTCTTTCCAAGAATAAAGACAAGTTTCCATTGATCTTCCTTGATTTTTGGTCTTGACAGTCTATTTATCCGCTAGGCATATCTTTCCCGTTACTTGAGTGATCACCGATGGATCCCTTGATTTTGGGCTTCAATGATCTCCATTGTATCGCTTTGCAATCTTGTTTTCCTTTGATTTGGGACCTTCTATAGTAACTTCCATCAATCATCTATGAAATCATTGAGTGATTCTTTTCCGGATCTCCACTCTTTCTTCCTTTTTCATCTCTAAGCATTGATACTTTTTCCTTTTTGCTTATGGAGCTCCCGTTAACGAATATTGTTTCCTTAATCCATACTTGAATTATAGGACTTTTTAATTCCTTTATTTTATCCCTTGTGATCCTGCACCAAATGTGATATATTATTTTTCATCATTAAAACTCATATTTAATAATCTTCCCATTTTTGATAAAGACAAAAATAATATATATATATATATATATATATATATATACATATATATATATATATATATATACATAAAGTTAATACCTGTTGGCCTGCTCACCTATAGTCAACTCCCCCTCAACATGTGCTTCAGCCGACTCCCCCTCAACATGTGTTGTCCCGCAATGTATTACTTCTTTTCTCATATGCTTCAGTCGATTCCCCCTCAACAGGTGATACTATTTACCCTGCAATGTATGACTTCTTTTTTCTCCCTCTTTTTTGACATCAGGAAAGAGGGGATATGCATAGATATAATTGAAATTAAGTAGAAACAGGTACATCATAAGTAAATATTTGCAAATCACATACATGCAAAGTTTAACAAAAGTAAAGAGAAATATCCAACGACTGGTGACCAGTCCAAAACAAAAAAAAAGCAAAAAATATTATCTGAAATCACCACAATTAACGACGCAAGAAATAAGTGAAAGTTTTGCAAATCGCCTCCTTCAGACGCTCAAAGCAGGCATTAGCGGAAACTGTCACCCTATCAATCCTGGCATGTACCTCCTTGAAGGTTTTGATTGTGTTTTCTGCAAGTTTGAGAATTTTGACCCTTATCTTTGAAACGTCGGACACAGTCTCTTTGGATATGGAATGGATGTCCCCAACTGTAGATTGAGTTGCAGCAAGAAGGTCCTTGATGATGTTTAACTTGTTGTCAATGGCAGTTAATTTTTCTACAAGATCAGGATCACTTACAGTATGATGGGAAACAGATGCTTTTATCTTAGAATCAGGTTGAACACTCTTAAATTCACCTTCCTATTTCTTTACCCAGGAGCCATTATTACACACACATCCCATACTGGAAAATGTTCTAGAGTTGTAGCATTTAGAAACAGAGACAAAGGGGTATTCTGAAATAGAGATGTTGTGGGCTTCCAAAATGTGGGTGATAGTCATACCATAGAGTAGACTGGTAGGATCATCAGCACTCTCAATTATGAAGTTTATGACCCATGAGGATAGGTTAACCTTAAGTTTAGTCACAAGACAGTAGACGAGAAAGGTGTCTCGTTGAGGGAAGGTGGAGAATGAGCCAGTGCGAGGAA
This sequence comes from Nicotiana tabacum, assembly GCF_000715075.1. Classification (NCBI taxonomy): domain Eukaryota; kingdom Viridiplantae; phylum Streptophyta; class Magnoliopsida; order Solanales; family Solanaceae; genus Nicotiana; species Nicotiana tabacum. The sequence continues at coordinate 20,754 of NW_027438576.1, forward strand.
GAAGTTTAGTTTCAACAATGTGGGCCAGAACTCGGGTTACGCAACTAACATCACTGGGACCTAACTGGCTAGGAAGGGAATCAAATGGACACTCAACAATGCAACATTTTTCTTGACCAAAAGAAATTTCAAAATAATCAGGCCAAGTATTCATGAAAACATGGGAAAATCGGCACTTACACTGAAACATTGAGTCAAACATGGCACAATCAAGAATAATACGTTTTCCTAGAACATGGAATCTGACTTATCAAGCTTCCTAGAGCGAAGATTGGCATAGAAAATTCTCTCTAAGTGTGATCATCACTTGTTTTAAAATGAAATTCTGCATTCTGAGTCCTTAAAAACCTCTTTAGCATCACCTCAATTTGCGTGCGCAGTCTTGGCGCATTGCCGAAAAGCCTATATGTGAAAATCTGTGAAAATGATAAATTTTGACTATAAAATGAGTTAATATGACTTCGGTCAAAATATTAGGTAAACGGAACTGTACCCGTGATTTGACTGTCCCGAAGGGTCCGTAGGAATATATGGGACTTGGGCGTATGCTCAAAATAAAATTTCGAGGTCCGAAGCCCGAGAAATAAATTTTTGAAGAAAATTATTTTCTGAAATTGTTTATAAGGTTGGGAAATGAATTTTGATTAAAATTCGATGGTATCGGGCCCGTATTTTGGTTTCGGTGCCCAGTACAGGTCTTATATAAGATAATTCTGTGAAGTTTGGTAAGAAACGGAATCCATTTGAGGTGTTTCGGACCTTAAATACAAAATTTGATGTTTAAAGAAGTTTTGGGAAAAATTTATTGATTTTGAGGTTTAATTCATAGTTGTTGTTATTTTAGTAATTTGAATGCATGAGCGAGTCCGTATGATGTTTTTAGGGTGGTGTGCATGTTTGGTTTGGAACCCCGAGGGCTCGGGTGAGTTTTGGATAGGCCACGGGGTGCATTTTGAACTTAGAAAATTATAGGTCCTTCAACTGTGCATAGCAGGCTTGCAGGTTTCGCATTTGCGAAGCCTGGCTCGCAAATGCGAGCGGCTTGTCGCAATTGTGAAAGAATCCCAGGCCAGCTCCCTATTGCAAATGCAAAGTTTCCCATTTGTCAAGTGATCGCAAATGTGATGCTGTAGTCGCAAATGCGACATTATTTTCGCAAATGCGAAAGTCCAGCATTTATGAAGGGTTCGCAAATGCGACCCTTTGTTCGCAATTCCCAGCTCGCAAATAAGGGCCTCCTTTCGCATTTTCCAACGCAGCAGAGGTCGGGATTCGCAATTGCGAACCCCTTTTCGCAATACCCATATCTGAGGTCTGCAAATTTTATACTTAGACGATTTTCAACTCATTTTTACATCTTTTCAAAACACAAACTCCTTAGGGTGATTTTCCAAGAACAACTCTTCTTCCAACTCGATTGTAAGTTAATTTCAACTCATTTCCTTCAATCACTAACATCATTTCACAGGATTTCAACTCAAAATCAATGATTTTCATGGGGGAAATTGGCTGTTTTCGGTAGAACTTAGGGTTTTCAAAAATTGGGAATTTGGACCTCGATTTGAGGTCCAATTTCATAACAAATCATATATTTGGGTTCGTGGGGGAATGGGTAATTGGGTTTTGGTTCAAACCTCGAGATTTGACCATGTGTGCCCGGGAGCGATTTTTAACTTTTTGGGCAAAACTATGGGAAATTCATTTTCATGCATTCAAATGGATTCATTTAGCGCTTGATGATGTAATTAAGTAACTTATGACTAGATACGAGCGAATCGGCGGTGGAATCAAGGGGTAAAGCTATAATTGAAACTTGAGTTGTGTTCGTGGCATCGAGGTAAGTGTTTGGTCTAACCTTAGCTTGAGGAATTGGGAGTTGTGTCTTATTTGCTACATGTTAATTGTGGAGTACAATGTATAGGCATGGTGACGAGTATCTATACGTTGGTGTCAATCATGCCCGTGAGTCTTGTATTATAATTGTTATGACTCTGTTGTGGTTTATTACACTTCATATGTTATTATCACCATTGTTCCCTTGCCGGGATATTTGTTTGATATTAATGATCCCTTGTAGGGATGTTTGTTTTGATAGTATTTTTCCCTTGCCGGGATGTCTGTTTGATATTATTGTTCCCTTGCTGGAATATTGTTCAAATATCATTGTTCCCTTGCCGGGAAGTTGTTATATTGCTCTTGTTCCCTTGTCGGGATTCCTTGTGATTATTGTTGGCTTGTAACTAGGAGCGGGTGGAACGCCTACCACAAGATATAATGGTTTTCCCCTCCTATCTTTAATTTTTTATTCCTACTTTACTTTCCGTTGTATATTATATAACTATACATGTTTATTTGGTGGTCTGGTCCTAGCCTAGACACTTACCTGCACATAGGGTCGGTTGTGCTGATACTACACTCTGCACTATATGCAGATATTGAAGCAACGCTTGGACCGTAGTTTGGAGGCTATCTTCAGGGCACGCGGAGATCCAAGGTAGACCTACAGGCGTCCGCAGGCCCTGACGTCTCCCTCTATCCCTTATTCCCTATTTCATTTTCCTTACTTCAGAAATAGTGTACTGTTATTTATTCAGACTTTGTATGTAGCAATCTTAGACTGTCTGTGACACTGTGACACCAGGTTTTGGGTGATTAAGGCTTGAGCAATTGTAATAGACACGGATTTTAGATATTTTATTGATGTCTTCTACTTTATTTTAAAGTTCCATTGTTTATACGTTATCGCCTTATATTTGTTAAAAAGAAATAATTGGACAATGAAGTAAGTAGTCAAAGGATTGGCTTGCCTAGCTCACATTAGTAGGCGTCATCATGACTCCCGAGGGTGGGAAATCCGGGTCGTGACAAGGTTGTATCAGAGCTCTAGGTTACATGTGTCTCACAGTTCACAGACAAGCTTAGTAGAGTCTGAGGGATCAGTACGGAGACGTCTGTATTTATCCCCAGAGGCTACAGAGTTAGGAAAAACTTCACATTTATTCTTTCCTATCGTGCTGTTTGGTCTCTCAATGATAATTGAATTTCTACTCAGTTCTTTCACAGATGGAGAGAACGCACGCTTCCTCATCCACTAACTAGCAGCCCGAGCCCCCAACAGTAGCTCCCACGAGGGGCAGAGGGTGAGGCAGAGGCCGAGGTCATGCTAGAGGATGAGGTAGGGGTAGATCTCAGCCTAGAGAAGCAACACCCACAACGGAGCCTCAGGTTGATTTTGATGATGGGGTTCCATCCCCAGCAATTCTGGTAGGCCCAACTCATGTCCCAGAGGGGTTTATTGATACCCTAGTTTTTCAGGATGCTCTGGTCCATCTAGTGGGCCTTATGGAGAGTGTTACCCGGGCAGGTTTACTTTCTGTAGCACCAGCTGTCTCTCAGGCTAGAGGAGGAGCCCAAACTCCTGCTACTCACACTCCGGAGCAGGTAGCTCCCCAGATTCAGACTCCAGCGATTCGGCCAATTAGAGCAGTTCAGCCGGGTGTGGTAGCTTAGACCGGTGATGGAGCAGTTATGTCTGCCGATGCTTTGTGGAGGCTTGATAGGTTCACCAAGCTCTTCAATACTACTTTCCGAGGTGCATCTACTGAGGATCCCCAGGATTGTCTAGACAGCTATCACGAGGTTCTTAGGAACATGGAGATAGTTGAGACCAATAGGGTTGATTTTGCCACTTTTCACTTGTCTGGATCCACCAAGACTTGGTGGAGGGATTTCTATTTGGCTAGACCAGTCGGGTCGCCAGCTTTGACTTGGGAGCAGTTCACTCAGCTATTTCTGGAGAAGTTTCTCCCCATCACTCAGAGAGAGGCCTATCGTAGGCACTTCGAGCGTCTTCAGCAGGGTTCCATAATTGTTACCCAGTATGAGACCAGATTCATTGACATGGCTCGTCATGCTCTTGTCACACTTCCCACCGAGAGAGAAAGAGGGTGAGGAGGTTCATTGATGGACTTATTCAGCCGATTCGCCTTCAGATGGCTAGGGAGACTAGGAGTGAGATATCTTTCCAAGAGGCAGCCAATGTGGCCCGGAGAGTAGAGATGGTTCAGTCGCAGGAAGGTGGTCATGGGTCAGACAAAATGCCCCGTCATTCAGGACGATTTAGTAGTACCTTTTCTGGAGGTAGGGATTCACATGGTAGAGGCCATCCTCCTAGGCCTTTTCAGTCAGCACTTCAGGTTTCTCACAGTGCTTCAGGTGGTCGTGGTTCTCAGATGCAATAATCCGATTAGTAGTCATACAGTACACCATCAACTCCTATCAGTGAACCGCCACTTCAAAGTTTCTAGGGTCATTATCCCCAGCATTCGAGGGCTTGTTTTACTTGTGGCGACACGAGGCACATTGCTAGGTATTGCCTTCAAGCACCGAGTAGCTCTCAGCATCAGGGCTACTATGTTATGGTTCAGGCACTAGGTGTTCCACAGCCCGCCCAGCCAGCTAGAGGTAGGGGTAGAGGTGCTAGAGGTGGAGGTAGAGGTATTAGAGGTGGAGCTGAGGCCGCTAAAGGTGGAGGTCAGCCAACAGCAGACCATCCTAGTGATGTAGTTTAGGGTGGTAGGGCCCAACCTCGATGCTATGCTTTTCCATCCAGGACCGAGGCTGAGGTTTATGATGTAGTTATTATAGGTACGGTTCTAGTTTGTGATAGAGATGTTTCACTATTATTTGGTCCAGGGTCTACGTATTCATATGTGTCATCTTATTTTGCACCGTATCTGGTTATGCCTAGTGATTTCTTGAGTGATCTTGTTTATGTGTCTACACCGGTAGGTGATTTTATTGTGGTAGATCGAGTCCATCACTTTTATTTAGTCATGATTGGGGGTTTTGAGACTCGTGTAGACTTGTTGCTTCTAGACATAGTTGATTTTGATGTTATATTAGGGATTGACTTGTTATCACCTTACCACGCTATCTTGGGCTGTCATGCTAAGATTGTGACCTTAGCCTTACCGGGTTTACCTCGTTTAGAGTGGAGAGGGACTCCTAGTCATTCTACTCATAGTGTTATCTCTTATGTGAAGGCTCGACGTATGGTCGAGAAGGGGTGTTTGGCCTATTTGGCATATGTTCGTAATTCTAGTGCTGAGGTTCCTTCTATTGATTCCGTGCCCATTGTTCATAAGTTTCCTAAGGTATTTCCTTCAGACCTGTCGGGTATGCCACCCGACAAGGATATTGACTTGTGAATTGATTTGACTCCGGGCACTCAATCCATTTCTATCCTGATGTACCGTATGGCCCCGCCTGAGTTGAAAGAGTTGAAGGAGTAGTTGCAAGACTTTCTTGAGAAGGGTTTCATTAGGCCGAGTGTTTCGCCTTGGGGCATGCTAGTGTTGTTTGTTAAGAAGAAGGACGGATCGATGAGGATGTGTATTAATTACCGGCAGTTGAACAAGGTTACGGTCAAGAATAAGTATCCATTGCCTCGGATTGATGATTTTTTTGATCAGCTTCAGGGTGCTAAGGTATTTTCGAAGATTGACTTGAGATATGGCTACCATCAGTTGAGGATTAGGGCATCTGATGTCCCTAAGATAGCTTTTCGCACTCGGTACGGGCATTATGAGTTCTTGGTGATGTCAATCAGGTTGACAAATACCCTAGCAACTTTTATAGATTTGATGAACCTAGTGTTCAGGCCTTACTTGGATTCGTTCGTGATAGTCTTCATTGATGATATTTTGATATATTCCCGCAGCCGGGAGGAGCACGAGCAGTATCTTAGGGTGGTTCTTCAGACCTTGAGGGATAGTCAGTTATATGCTAAGTTCTCGAATTGTGAGTTCTAGTTGAGTTCAGTGGATTCCTGGGTCATGTTGTATCAGCAGAGGGTATTCAGGTGGATCTGAAAAAGATTGAGGTAGTCAAGAACTAGCCTTGACCGGTATCAGCTATAGAGATTCGAAGTTTCTTGGGATTGGTAGGCTACTATCGTCGGTTCGTAGAGGGGTTTTCATCTATCGCAACCCCGATGACCAGGTTGACCCAGAAAGGTGCCCGGTTCAGATGGTTGGATGAGTGTGAGGCGAGCTTTCAGAAGCTCAAGACAGCTCTGACTACAGCAACAGTGTTGGTTTTGCCCACAGGTTCAGGGCCTTATACAGTTTATTGTGATGCATCTTGTATTGGACCAGGTGCAGTGTTGATGCAGGATGGCAAAGCCATTGCGTATGCTTCGAGGCAGTTAAACATTCATGAGAAGAACTATCTGGTTCATGATTTAGAGTTGGTAGCCATTGTTCACGCATTGAAGATTTGGAGGCATTATCTGTATGGCGTGGCATGTGAGGTGTTCACGGATCACAAGAGTCTTTAGTATTTGTTCAAGGAAAAGGAGTTGAATTTGAGGCAGATGAGGTGGTTGGAGTTGTTGAAAGATTATGATATCACTATCTTATATCATTCGGGAAAGGCCAATGTGGTGGCCGATGCCTTAAGTAGGAAGTCAGCCAGTATGGGCAGTCTTTCTAATATTCCGGTCAGTGAGAGACCGTTTGCTTTAGATATTCAGGATTTGGCCAATCAGTTTGTGAGGTTGGATGTTTCTGAGCCCAGTCGTGTGTTAGCTTGCACGGTCGCCCGTTCTTCTTTATTAGAGCGTATCTGAGATAGGCAATATGATGATCCCCATTTGTGTGTCCTCAGAGACACGGTGCAGTGCGGAGGTGCCAAGCAGGTTACCTTAGGTGATGATGGAGTTTTGACATTGCAGGGTCGAGTTTGTGTGTCTAATGTGGATAGACTTCGAGAGTTGATTTTAGAGCAGGCCCATAGTTCCCGGTACTCTATTCATCCGGGCATCGCTAAGATGTATCAGGATTTGTTGTAGCATTATTGGTGGCGGAGAATGAAGAAGGCTATTGTTGCATATGTGGCTCGGTGTTTGAATTGTCAATAGGTTAAGTACGAGCATTAGAGGCCCGGTAGTTCATATTGTTGTTGGACTCCCAAAGACTCGGAGGAAGTTTGATGCAGTGTGGGTTATTATTGATAGGCTGACCAAGTCAGCGCATTTCATTCCTGTGGAAATCTCCTATTCTTTCGAGAGGTTAGCTAAGATCTATATCCGGGAGATTGTTCATCTTCATGGTGTGCTTGAGTCTATCATTTCGGACTGAGGTACACAGTTTACCTCACATTTCTGGAGAGCAGTTCAGTAAGAGTTGGGCATGTGGGTTGAGTTGAGCACAACATTTCGTCCTCGGACGGACGGGCAGTCCTAGCGGACCATTCAGATTTTGGAGGATATGTTGCAAGCTTGTGTCATTGACTTTGGAGGCTCATAGGATCAGTTTTTGCCTTTAGTAGAGTTTGCCTACAACAATAGCTACCAGTCGAGTATCTAGATGGCTCCTTATGAGGCTTTATATGGTAGGCGGTGTCGGTATCTGGTTGGATGGTTTGAGCTGGGAGAGTCTCATTTATTGGGTACGGATCTGGTTCAGGATGCCTTGGACAAGGTTAAGATTATTCAGGATATGCTTCGTACAGCTAAGTCCAGGCAAAAGAGTTATGCAAACCGCAAGGTTCGTGATTTGGCATTCTTGGTCGGTGAGCGGGCATTGCTTCGAGTGTCGCCTATGAAGGGCATGATGAGGTTTGGGAAAAAGGGCAAGCTTAACCCTAGGTTCATTGGCCCATTTGAGATTCTTGATCGAGTAGGAGAGGTGGCTTATAGACTTGCATTGTCGCCGAGCTTATCAACCGTGCATCCAGTGTTTCATGTGTCCATGCTTAGAAAGTATCACGGCGATCCATCCCACGTGTTAGATTTCAGCACTGTCCAGATGGACAAGGACTTGTCCTTATAAGGATGAGCCGATAGCTATTCTAGATCGGCAGGTTCGTTAGTTGAGATCGAAGAGTTTTCCTTCTGTTCGTGTTCAGTGGAGGGGTCAGCCTCTTGAGGCATCGACCTGGGAGTCCGAGTCTGATATGCGGAGCCATTATCCCCATCTTTTACCCGACTCAAGTACTTCCTTCTTCTGTCCGTTCGAGGATGAAAGGGTTGTTTTAGAGGTGGAGAATGTTATGACCGAAAAGGTCATCACTTGTTTTAAAATGAAATTCTGCATTCTGATGCCTTAAAAACCTCTTTTAGCATCACCTTGATTTGTGTGCGCAGTTCGAGCACGTTGCCGGAAAGCCTGTATGTGAAAATCTGTGAAAATGATAAATTTTGACTATAAAATGAGTTAATTTGACTTCGGTCAGCGTGTTGGGTAAACAGACTCGGACCCGTGCTTTGACTATCCCGGAGGGTCCGTAGGAAAATACAGGACTTGTGTATGTGTCCGGAATCCAATTCCGAGGTCCGAAGCCCAAGAAATAAATTTTTGAAGAAAATTATTTTCTGAAATTGTTTATAAGGTTTGGAAATGATCTTTGATTAAAATTCGATGGCATCGGGCCCGTATTTTGGTTCTGGTGCCTGGTAGAGGTCTTATATATGATTTAAGATAATTCTATCAAGTTTTGTGAGAAACGAAATACATTTGACGTGATTCGGACCTTAAATGCAAGATTTGATTTTTAAAGAAGTTTTGGGAAAATTTCATTGATTTTGAGGTTTAATTCATAGTTGTTGATGTTATTTTAGTGATTTGAATGTACGAGCGAGTCTGTATGATGTTTTTAGGGTGGTGTTCATGTTTGGTTTGTAACCCCAAGGGCTCGGGTGAGTTTTAGATAGGCCACGGGGTGCATTTTGAACTTAGAAAATTGTAGGTTCTTCAGCTATACATAGCAGGCCTGCAAGCTTCACATTTTGTGAAGCCTGGATCGCAAATGCGATGTTGTAAATGCGAGGTTATCCACGCAAATGCGAAGTTTCCCATTTGGCCAGTGACCGCAAATGCGATGATGTAGTCGCAATTCCCAAGTCGCAAATGCGACATTATTTTCGCAAATGCGAAAGTCCAGCATTTTATGAAGGGTTCGCAAATGCGACCCTTTCTTCGCAATTCCCAGCTCGCAAATGAGGGCCTCCCTTTGCATTTCCCAACCCAGCAAAGGTCGGGGTTCGCAATTGCGAACCCCTGTTCGCAATTCACATATCTGAGGCCTGCAAATTTTATACTTAGACGATTTTCAACTTAATTTTCACATCTTTTCAAAATACAAACTCCTTAGTGTGACTTTCCAAGAACAACTCTTTTTCCAACTCGATTGTAAGTAAATTTTAACTCATTTCCTTTAATCATTAACATCTTTTAACATGATTTCAACTCAAAATCAATGATTTTCATGGGGGAAATTAGGTGTTTTGGGTAGAACCTAGGTTTTTCAAAAATTGGGGATTTGAACCTCGATTTGAGGTCCGATTTCAAAACAAATCACATATTTGGGTTCGTGGGGGAATGGGTAATCGGGTTTTGGTTCGAACCTCGAGATTTGACCATGTGGGCCTGGGGAAGATTTTTGACTTTTTGGGCAAAACTTTGGGAAATTCATTTTCATGCATTCAAATTGATTCATTTAGCACTTATTGATGTACTTAAGTAACTTGTGACTAGATATGAGCAAATTGGCGATGTAATCAAGGGGTAAAGCTATAGTTAAAACTTGAGTGTGTTCGTGGCATCGAGGTAAGTGTTTGGTCTAACCTTAGCTTGAGGGAATACGTTGGTGTCAAGCATGCCTGTGAGTCTTGTATTATAATTGTTATGACCCCGTTGTGGTTTATTGCACTTCATATATTATTTTCACCATTGTACCCTTGCCGGGATGTTTGTTTGATATTAATGATCCCTTGCCGGGATGTTTAGTTTGATAGTATTGTTCCCTTGCCGGGATGTTTGTTTGATATTATTGTTCCCTTGCCGGGATGTTGTTGAAATATCATTGTTCCCTTACGGGGAAGTTGTTATATTGCTCTTGTTCCCTTGCCGGGATTCCTTGTGATTATTGTTGGCTTGTAACTAGGAGCGGGTGGTACGCCTACCATAAGATATAAGGAAATAGGGAGCGGGTGGTACGCCTACCACAAGATATAAGGAAATTGGAGCGGGTGGTACGCCTACCACAAGATATAATGAAATGGGAGCGGGTGGTACGCCTACCACGAGATAAATGAAATGGGAGTGGGTGGCGTGCCTACCATGAGATACATAAAATGGGAGCGGGTGGCACGCCTGCCACGAGATACAAGAAATGGGATCGGGTTGCACGCCTGCAACAAGATGTGAAAAGAAAGTGAAATCCGCCTTTGTTTTTCTTATTTTTATTAGTGGTTGGATTTGATTCCTTTATAGTTCTCTTGATATTCTGTTTTACTTGTTATTCCCCGAAGCATGTTTCCCCCTCCCATCTATACTTGTTTATTCCTACTTTACTTTCTATTGTATATTATATAATTGTATAGGTTTATTTGGTGGTCTGGTCCTAGCCTCGTCACTACTTTGCCGAGGTTAGGCTAGACACTTACCATCACATGGGGTCGGTTGTGTTGATACTACATTATGCACTATGTGCAGATCTCGGAGCAGCGCTTGGACCGTAGTTTGGAGGCTACCTTCAGTCCACGCGGAGATCCAAGGTAAACCTGCAGGCGTTCGGTGGCCCTAGCATCTCCCTCTATCCCTTATTCCCTGTTTCATTTTCCTTACTTCAGAAACAGTGTACTGTTATTTCTTCAGACTTTGTATGTAGCAATCTTAGACCGTCTGTGACACTGTGACACCAGGTTTTGGGTGATTAAGGCTTAAGTAATTGTAATAGACACAGATTTCAGATATTTTATTGATGTCTTCTACTTTAATTTTAAGTTTCGTTGTTTATACGTTATCGCCTTATATTTGTTAAAAAGAAATAATTGGATAATGAAGTAAGTAGTGAAAGGATTGGCTTGCCTAGCTCACATTGATAGGCGCCATCATGACTCCCGAGGGTGGAAAATCCAGGTCGTGACACTAAGGGTTCATAAACTTTGGGAGGGGGTACAGAAAAGAACTTAGACCATCCTTGAAAAACAAGCAGATCTTTTACCTTACAATCGAGGTCCTCCATGTCATCAAGGTCGATTACTCTACCATGAGCGATGGGTTTGTCTTTCAGAGCAACAAAGAAATCCTATTTGGGGTATTCCGGAAATTTAGGTCGGACTCTAGAGAACTGTAGAGATCTACTTTGGATTTCTTGGGGGTTAAAGATTCAATGTGGTCTTCTATAGGCCTTTTACTAAGAGCTTTTTCTCCTATTCAGTGAGAGTGTTCAGATGGTTCTGCCTAAGAAGAGGAAAACCCTTCTAAATGATCAGACCCTAGGTCTACTTGTTCTAGAGGCTGAGAAGAGGGTTTTCCCCTGGAACGAGTGCTTTTTCTAGTGGAGGCATAAGGATTCTTAGAGTGTTTAGCCATTGAAGAATTTTGAAGAAGGTATAGGAATAATGAAGAAATGGGAGAATAGTTCAGAGGATTAAAAAGAAGGGATTTTGATGGTTGAGTGCAAGAAAGTAAAGGGTGTCAATAAGGGGTCATGATGATTGATTTTCCTTTCTTGAAAGCTACGATTGATGGAAAAAAGAGGGAAATCAGAGGAGTTTAATTAATGCATACTTACGAAGAAAATAAAACTAAAAACATTAGACACGCAACAATAAAAATTAACATATAGGTCCTAATTTTTATGATCAAGTGAAAAAGTAGTTCTCTTAGGGAGAAAAATCTATCTTCAAGTAAAGGCTTAGTAAAAATGTTCGCTAGTTGATCAGTGATGCCAAACAAATAATAATTCTATATCTCCTTTAAGGATATGATATCTAATGAAATGATATTTAACGTCTATATGCTTAGACCTAGAATGATGCACAAGATTCTTTTAGATACATATAGCACTAGAGTTATCACAAAATATTTGGATAGGTTTAAAAATAGTTCATAGTCACCCAGTTGATGAGACATCCATAGTGATTGTGCACAGTATTGCCCAATGGCAATATATTCCGCCTCCATTGTGGATAATACAACGGAGCCTTGTTTCTTACTGTTCCATGATATTAATGCCTTTGCCAGTAATTAACATGTTTCCCTGGTGCTTTTTCTGTCTTCCTTATCATCTGCAAGATCAACATCTGAAAAACCTTCCAGCATAAAATTCTTAGAACGTGGGTACCATAGTCCATAAGAAATAGTTTCGATGAGATAACGAATTATGCTCTTTACTGCAGTCAGATGCGATTCCTTAGGAGCTGATAGAAACCTGACGCATTTACACATACTAAACATAATATTTGGTGAACTTGCAGTCAAGTAAAGTAGAGAGCCAATCATTCCACGATATTTTGTTTCATCAACTGGATTTTTTTTCGTCCTTGTCGAGACTTGTTGACAGGCTCATTACCATTCCAATTTATTTAGCACTGCTCATGCCAAAATTTTGAATTAATTCCTTTGTATATTTTGTCTAGCACACAAAAGTTTATTCTTCAGATTGTTTAATTTTAAGTCCAAGGAAAAACGTAAGCTATCCCATCATGCTCTTTTCACACTCACTTTGCATAAGACTAGCAAATTCCTTGCACAAAAGAGGGTTAGCACTTCCAAAGATAATATCATCAACATAGACTTGAATAATAATATTACCTCCTGAAGATCTTTTGACAAAAAATGTAGTGTCTACTTTACCTCTTGTAAAGCCATGGTCGAGTAAGAATGAGCTAAGTCTTTCATACCAGGCTCGTGGAGCTTGTTTGAGTCATATAGGGCTTTAGTCAACTTATACACATGGTAACGGAATTTTAGTCAACGGCTTTAGAACGGCCGGGTCGTTACATTAACACTTCCTCCATCTATATTATTAACTTATTTGAACAGGTTTTGTCTTATATCATGTGACTGGAACACACACTGTCTAAGTATAATTTTCCTTTGCGGCTCTTTCTGTGGTGTTCCTGCAAGATAAATTATCACCTTCTTTTAGGTACCCAAGCTTGCTTGGTTCCTTGTTTGTTAGTTCTACTAGAATCAGGATTGTTTTTGGGTTTCCAAATCCATCATGTAATACTATATTTACGAAATCGATAAAAAGAATATTTATGTCCACTTTTGTTATAGTAATGACACATAGGGGTTGATCAAGTTTTTGATCTACCGCTTGTGTTAGTACTTGTGGACTCAGTTCTAACCTATACTTTTCTAGTTGACTTGTAAGTCGCCTGATTAGACTTGACAGAACTGTGACTGGTGGACTTGCACATGCCATTAAGTTGCATTTACAATTCCTGAACTTCATCTTGAAGTACATCTCTCTCAATTTCACAGACTTCAAGCTTGAGTTCCCAGTCTTTCTTTTCCCTATTGAGTCTCTTTAGTTCATTCATCAATTTTTGAGACTCTTTTAGGGTAAGGTCAAGAATATCATGCAATTCATTACATTTATCACAGTCAAAAGATATTACCTCGCTTATTTCACCTCATGCCATGAAAGAATTTTTAGTATCTTCTTTGAATTCATCGTCTGATACATCTTCATCGGTCCAACAGCCTGAGTATTTGTTCATGTCGTTTTCTAGAATGGCCATGAAGCACATATTTGCTATTTTTCCATGTTCTAAACCGTCTTCATCACTCCAACTTCTGAAAGACTTGTTTTTATTGAATCCTCTGAAGACCTTTTTATTTAAGATCTTGACAGTCAGCTTGAACATGCCCATACCTTTCACACTCATAACATTTTCCATCATTCTTGTCTTATTCATTATATTGTTTGGTTCGCCTGGGTGGCATCCTTCCCCTTCTTGTGTTTCTGTATCTTCTCATTAAACTATCAATGTTTCTTGAAACCATGGCAATCTCTTCTTCAAGAGCTTCTCGGTCATCATCAATATTATTTTCAGGTCTTTCAGTTGTAGCTTTGAAAGCGACTATTTTCTTCTTTTCTTTTTGGTTTGTTTTCTTGATATGTGTTTTCTAGAACGCTATAGGATCTCCTTAAAGTTCATCATATTAAAGTTGGGGAAAATGCATAAGTGTCACGTCAGTGTTAAGGGTGCAAATAATTCCATTTAAAATAAGTTTAGGGGAGTAATAGGATTCCCGCAAAGAAAAAGTGTGTAGTTAGAAATCCGGGTATAAGTCAGGGGGGTACTTATGCATTTTTCCCTATGAAAGTTTGTTAAGATATTGAGATTCGAATGCAACTACTTTTGTCTGCCAAGTGGTAGGTAGACTTCTTAAAATTTTTCGAACTTGATCACCACTTGAGTAGGGTTTGCCAAAAACTTTTAGATCGCTAATAATTTTGTTGAACCTTGCAAGCATTTCCTCAATGGATTCTTTTTTTTCATCTGGAAGAGTTCATAGTCATGAATCAACATGTTAATGTGAGTTTCTTTCACTTTGCTGGTTCCTTCATATGTAACTTTCAGTTTATCCAATATTTCTTTGGCTGTATCACAACTTGAGATTTTCTCATACTCCTCTCCACTTATAGAATTATAGAGCAAATTCTATGCTTTAGCATTGGTATGAACAATGGTCATCTGCTCGTCTGTGTATTCATCTATATCTTTCTGATCAGTGGGTGGTTAAGCTACTACTGGGAGTGGATAGTTATCCATTTTGATAACGCGCCATACTTTGACATCATAGGATTTTGCAAATATTTTCATTCGCACTTTCCAGTGAGAAAAGTATTGTCCATTGAAATATGGTGGCCTGAATTACAATGTTCCTTCTTGAAACAGTCCTCCGATAGTCACTTGATTTGCCATAATCTTTTCTCACAAGCTGTTAAGCAAACATTGTGAGACTAGCTCTGATACCAATTGAATATATGGGGGGGGAGGGGGTATTGTCTATTTTTAATTTTAGTATTATAAGTAGTTGGCTACTTTACCAATTAGTCAACTAGAGATAAGAATAGAATAATAGTAGTGCAAAAATAAAATGCAGGAAATAAAGACATCGGAATTTTATATTGGTTCGGATTCAATGTGAACCCTACTATAGTACCCTTGGGTTGCAAGGGTGGTCTCTTTCAGTGTTGGAGGTTTCTCGAGTACAGAATGGTTGATATAGCTTTACACTAACAGCTTACTCTCTATGTCACTTTTATCTTCTTGATACAATGCCTTACCAATGTTCGTCTCTTTTTCTTCTATCACTAATTACACAACAAATCTAAAAAGAACCACAATATGTGTTTGGAGTAGAACAAAAGGAGTGATAATGGTTCATTCAAAGTATGTATGCTTCAATCCTGGAACAGATGTACATATACTTCGTGAGACCTTCTTAACTCGTGAATCTTGATAGATTGCAAAACCAAGGGAGTTAATCCTTGAAAGAAATCATAAATTGATTCTTTCCAAGAATAAAGACAAGTTTCCGTTGATCTTCCTTGATTTTTGGTCTTGACAGGCTGTTCATCCGCTGGGCATATCTTTTCCATTACTTGAGTGATTGCTGATGAATCCCTTAATTTTGGGCTTCAACGATCTCCAGTGTATCGCTTCGCAATTTTGTTTTTCTTTGATTTGGGACCTTCCTATAATAGCTTCCGTCAATTATCTATCAAATCATTGATTGATTCTTTTCCGGATCTCCATTGTTTCTTCTTTTTTTCATCTGTAAGCATTGATGCTTTTTCCTTTTTACTTATTGAGCTCCCGTTAACAGAAATTGTTTCCTTAATCCATACTTGAATGATAGGGCTTCTTGATTCCTTTGTTTTATCTCTTGTGATCCTGCATCAAATGTGATATATTATATTTTATCATTAAAACTCATATTTAACAGAGATCGTAAAGCTAAAGAAGTTAATATTTTCAAAAGGACCAAGCCTAACTCACATAACACCTTTGACAGTAACGTGTGCTTATGTATGGACTTGCTTGATAAAATCAGAGGCTGCAATAGGGAAAGAAATAGACGAGAATGAAATGGAGTTCTTCTTTTGTGCTACAACTTACTTCGGAAATTGCATAGTGCCATACATTATAAAAACAAGTCATGCTAATGTAGCTGGAAAATAAGGTTTTATAATTGCTACAAAATTAGTTGGAGAAAGTATTTAGAAAAAGATAAAGGATGAGGAATCAATACTAAATGGGGAGTTTTTAAAAGAACTGTTCACCACAGATTGGAAACGACCTTTTTCAGTTACTGGATAAACAAAGCATGACTTATATGCTGCTGATTTTTGTTGGGGAAAACCAGAAAAATTAGAGTTCGTTTCTATTGACAATGGCGATGGCAAATCGATGTTCCTCAGTAAGTCTAAGGACTCGAATGGAGATTAAGAGATTGACTTGTCTTTGCCTAAAAAGTCGAATGAATGCTTTTGCTGCTATTTTCACCATAGGCTTAACTTTCTGTAGCAAGCCTGGCTAAGATTATATTGCCACCACAAAATAATATTGCATTTACATATTCTAGTGGAGGGACTAAAGATGAAATATTTCAAAATTATCTGTCACTTTCTCCAACTTACTTCGGGAATTGGACAACGAATGTTTTTTTAAACGTCCGAATTTGTTTAAGACCATTAGAATGTGTTCGTGCATGTTCTTCCTTGTTTTTCTCCACAATGTTCGTCTTACACAGTTCTTTCTCTTGTTGGTGGTATCTGTGGTCGGATTGGTCAATTTAATACACTTCATCTATGTAACAAAGTTTGCGTTCATATAAAAAATAATATTTTTTATTTAATATTTACAACTTTTTTTAAGAACTCAAATTCACTTAATTACTCAAATTTAGCACTTTTGAACTAACAATTTTACTTCTAAATTATTACTTATATACCTAACAGGGATGGCTCAAGCATATGTGTGGCCTAAAAATAAAGTTTAATGTGAGGACTACTTTTTAAAAAAAAAATAAAGTTAAAAAATAAATTTCTATTTGAAGTCTATTCTTCTAGATTTTTGAGATGCGAAGCGGTAAATGGAGTAATAACAACAACAACAACAACAATAACAACAACAACATACCTAGTATTATCTCACACCATAGGTGTAAATGGAATAATATTTTAATAATCAATTTTTTCAACAAAAAAAAAAAAGAATTCAACTAATATAGCCAGCCCATTTAATCTTTCTTGAGACATTATTGATCTTAGCTAAGATTTTATCAATTTTAATTTTGGAAAACTTTTTTCGCTGAGGCAACTCTTGTAGAAACTGTTAATATTATTCTACAAGCAATATAAGCATTTGGAAACGGAAAGTCTTTTTATTTAATTGAGTATGTCGATCAGAGTAGTATCTTCTACTTATACTATTTCCCTTATCAAATCAATTTCAGTTCATGTTAATTATTCATATTACCCATTTTTAAGTAAGCCAAACAGTTACTTTATTTACATGAGAAAGTCTATTTTTGTACTAAAAGTACTAAATATTTTTTAAAATATCTATAAATTTATTATTTCAAAAAAATGGGGCCTCCCAAATTTGGGGGACTAATGCACAAGCCTTATTAACTATAACATATGTACCTGAGTGTATTATCTTTGTAATGAAACAATAAAAGAAGAAGAACAATATTGCAGAGAAAGAGAGAGGGGAAATTCTTATTGAATTTTAGGATGATTTACAATGGGGTAAGACCTCTCTATTTATAGGGGAAAAATGACTTAGCCACAAAGTAAAACTATTTACAAGATAGACATTCACTCTAATTACAATTCTATTCATAACACTCCCCCTTGAATGTCTACTCAATAAGTAATGTGCCTCGTTAAAACCTTAATTAAAATAAAACCCAATGGGAAAAAAAGTTTTAGAAAAGGAAAAAAGAGTACACATGTTTAATAATACGCATTTTGGTTGCCTCATTAAAAATCTTGCAAGGAAAATCTAGTGGGACAAAACCTTGTAAGGGAAAAAGAGTGCAACGCGCATTAACTCCTCTGATGAGAGCATCAATTCACATCCTTGAGCCTTCGCATCCCAATCTTTTGCACTAGCTTCTTGAAGGTTGACGTCGGTAAAGATTTTGTGAACAAATCAGCCATATTATAACTGGAATGAATTTGTTGCACATTAATATCACCATTCTCTTGAAGATCATATGTGAAAAATAACTTTGGTGAAATGTGCTTTGTTCTATCTCCTTTTATGAATCCTTCCCTTCAATTGGGCTATGCATGCTGCATTGTCTTCATACAAAATCGTGGGAAGTTTGTCGCACTTCAAACCACATTTGTCTCGAATAAGATGTATTATAGACCTCAACCACACACAATCTCAACTTGCTTCATGAATAGCAATTATCTTAGCATGATTAGATGAAGTAGCCACAATTGATTGCTTAGTCGATCTCCAAGATATGACAGAGCCACCACATGTAAACACATAGCTTGTTTGAGATCGAGCCTTGTGTGGATCGGATAAATACCCAGCATAGACATAACCAACAAGATCAGGACTGCAATTATTGCCATAAAATAAGTTCATATCGGTAGTTCCTTTTAGATACCGTAATATGTGTTTGATTCCATTCTAATGTCTCCTTGTAGGAGCAGAGCTATATCTTGCTAAGACATTAACTGAAAAGGTTATGTCAAGCCTTGTAGTATTGGCAAGATACATTAGTGCACCAATTGCACTAAGATATGGTACTTCAGGACCAAATAGCTTTTCATTCTTTTCTTGAGGTCGGAATGGATCCGTATTCACTTCAAGTGATCGAACAAGTATCAGAGTACTTAATGGATGTGCTTCATCCATGTAAAATCATGTCAATACCTTTTCTAGATAGAGATTGATGAACAAAAATTCCGTTTGCCAAATGTTCAATTTGCAAACCAAGAAATAATTTTGTTTTTCCGAGATCTTTCATCTCGAATTCCTTCTTTAAATAATCAATTATTTTTTGGAGTTCTATAGGAGTTCCAATAAGGTTTATGTCATCAACATATACAGCAAGTATAATAAATTCTGATGTTGTTTTCTTTATAAAAACACATAGGCAAATGGCATCATTTATATAGTCTTCCTTTAATAAATACTCACTAAGATGATTATACCACATTCATTCTGATTGCTTTAGACCATACAACGATCTTTGCAATTTGATTGAAAACATTTCCCGGGGACTTTGAATTGTTTTCTTTAGGTATTTTGAATCCCTCGGTAATTTTCATATATATCTCATTATCAGGTGAGCCATAAAGGTAGACGGTAACCACATCCATTAAATGCATGTCAAGCTTTTCATGGACAACAAAACTAATGAGATAACAGAATGTTATAGCATTCATAACGGGTGAATATGTCTCTTCATAATCGACACCAGACCTTTGTGAAAATTCTTGTGCAACAAGGCGTGCCTTAGATCTTTGTACCTCGGTTTTCTCATTTCTCTTGCGTACAAAGACCCATTTATAGCCAAGAGGCTTAACACCATTAGGTGTTTGGATTACAGGCCCAAAAACTTCACGTTTTGCAAGTGAATTCAACTCTGATTGGATTGCTTCTTGCCATTTTGGCCAGTCATATCTTTGTCGACATTCTCCAACAGATTGAGGTTCAAGATCCTCACTTTCTTGCATAATGCTAGATGCAACATTATATGCAAACACATAATCCACCACTATATCCACTCGATTAATATTTGTCTCAATAAAGATTGAATTTATTGATAGTTCCTTATTTTCTTGAGTCTCGGGCTCAGTGGATTACTCATGAATCTCAGAATTTATTAAATCGTGAATTTCTTCATGAGATTCTTTCGTAGTTTCATTTTGATCATTTGTTTTCCTTTTTCTAGGATTTCGATCTTTGGAACCTAATGGTTTGCCACGTTTTAGGCGTGCTTTTGAATCATTAGCTATGACACTAGAAGATTGTCCAATGGGGACATCAATACAAATTGGAACATTCTCTATAGGGATATGTGATTTTGTTATCCTTTTCAAATCCGTAAATGCATCTAACATTTGATTTGTTATTCTCTACAAATGGATAATCTTTTGCACCTCTTTTTCGCAAATAGAGGCACGTGGGTCAAGATGAGATAATGATGGATTTTTTCACAAAATTTTCCGTTTGGTTTCACCAACTTCTCCCCCTAATTTTGGGAAAAGTGTCTCATCGAATCAACAATCTGCAAATCGTGCAGTCCCCGTTAATGTTTCGAAGTAGCGAATAATAGAGGGCGATTCAAACCCAACATATATTCCTAACCTTCTTTGGGGACCTATTTTGGTGCGATATGACGGTGCTACAGGCACATATACTGTGCATCCAAAATATTTTAAACGGGATATATTAGGTTCATGACCCAAAACTAATTGTAACGAGGAATATTTATGACAATTTGTCGGTCCGAGACGAACTAACATTACTTCATGAAAAATGGCGTAACCCCAAACAGAAGTGGGCAACCTCGTTTTCATGAGTAATGGTTTTGCTATCAATTGAAGACGTTTAATTAAAGACTCTGCAAGACCATTTTGAGTGTGAATATGAGCTATAGGATATTCCACTTTTATCCCAATTGATAAGCAATAATCATTAAGTGCTTGGGATGAAAACTCAACAGCATTATCAAGTCTAATAGACTTAATTAGATTATCGGGAAATTGTGCTCGTAATCAAATTATTTGTGCCATTAATTTTGCAAACGCGAGGTTGCGAGATGACAATAGGCACACATGAGACCATCTAGAAGATGCGTCTATTAAGACCATAAAATATCTAAACAACCCACTAGATGCGTGAATAGACCCACAAATGTCCCCTCGTATACGTTCCAAAAACACAGGGGACTTAATTCCAACCTTTGTTGGTGATGGTCTTATAATTAACTTACCTTGAAAACAAGAGGTGCAAGGGAATTCATTATTTAAAAGAATCTTTAAATTCTTTAATGGATGCCCATTTAAGTTTTCTATAATTCGTCTCATCATAATTGATCCAGAGTGTCCCAATCGATCATGCCAAAGTACAAAAGTATTGGAATTAGTAACCTTTTGGTTTATGGTATAATGTGTCTCAATTGACTAATTCTTGTCCAATACAGGCCACAAGATAAAGATGAAAATTTCTCAACAACTCTTTTCTGGCTAGAGACATTTTTTGTAATGATGAGATATTTAAGATTATTCTCATCTATTGTCTCAATATGATATCCATTTCAGCGGATATCTTTAAAACTCAACAAGTTCCTCTTGGACTTGGAGGAGAACATTGCATTCTCTATGATAAGTATTGTTCCCTGAGGCAGAGTTATAGTAGCTCTCCCAGAGCCTTCAATTAATTTACTACTAACAGAAATTGTAGTAACATCTGTCTTACACATACTTAAATGAAAGAAATATTTCTTTTCTTTGAATATTGTATATGTTGTACATAAATCAACTAAACAAATATTTTTAGAATTGAACTTTGATCCAAGTTTATTTTGCGAGATATCCATATTTGCTTCCCGTTGTTTGACATACAAAAGAAATATACGAATTAATATTAGTATTTTTAGAGAAAAAGAGAAAGAAACAAAGTTAAATCAATAACTCAATATTGACTTCTAATGTAATTTTGGGCCAACTATAATTATGATACAAATAATTACGTAGCTAAAAATAATGTAATTATAAGTACACCATGTATATGACTAACACAACGTAAAAGATAACACAATAAATATTATTAGTGTCCAGAAAAAGGAAATAAAGAGGAGACGCTAGTAATGCGCCTGGCTGCCCCTTTTAAAGAGTCAACAACACACTTTGGGCTCTATTTGAATTAATTCATTAGAATCTTGATATACCTATGCATATAAAAATATGCACTTTGCATGAATCAGAGGTATGGCTATTCATTCAAACCTTTTTCTTGTTCCAGCAATTAAAAAGAAAAAGAAAAACAAAAAGCATTCTTATTAAATAATTCAAATATAAATGGATACTGCTACGTTCTAGTAGCAAAATCGTTTCTTTTGCCAAATTGTATCTCTAAATTTATAATAAATATTTTGCTAGTCAACAGAAAAGTTAAGTGAACCACATCAATAACAAACAACGATTAATCACAATAAAATCAGACAGAACGAAAACTTTATTAAATAAACAACTATAGCAAAACTAATTAATACTAATTGAGAAACTAGTACTCAGGTAAACACTACGGTTACATGATCTTTATTCACTAACTAATACGAATCGGCAAAAAAAAAATTAAAATACTCAATCATCTTTAACTACGGATCCATCACAGATCAAGTGATCTATTTTTCCATCAGGAATGCTCAAAGAAGTATACCACATCCAAGTGGGTGATGTCAAAAACATTGTCAGAGACAAAATTGGCTCTAGGACCTTTATTCTTTAGAGATGTTTGATAAAGCTCAACCAAATGTCTTGGTACACGACAAAAATATTTGCCCAATGCCCTTTTCCACCGCAAAGATAACATTCAGTTTCTGAACCATTTGCCTTTGGCTTCTCATCTTTCCATTTCCACTTTTTGTGGTTATTTTTCTTTGGGGGGTGATTAACACCAGGAAAATTTCTTCCTTGTCTACGGCCACGACCACGAATAGAGTCACGGCCTTTTCCATGCTTAGCATAATGAGAATACACCTCATCCGCTCCAGGCAATGGTGTAGACCCATTGGGTCGATTTTCATGATTTCTCATAAGCAAATCGTTGTTTCGTTCAGCCACAAGGAGAAGAGAAACCTTTCTCTCTGTACTGCTGTTGCAGGACCATATTGGAGGCATGAAACGTTGTAAACGTTTTTTCAAGCATATCATAGTCAGTGATAGTATCTCCACAGAGTTTTAATTTAGAAGTAATTATGAACATCGCAGAATTATATTCAGACACAGACTTAAAGTCTTGGAGCCTCAGATGGAGCCCAATCATATCGTGCTTGTGGAAGAGTGACCAACTTTAAGTTGTCATATCTTTCCTTTAAGCTATTCCACAAAACAAGTGGGTCTTTGACTGTGAGATATTCTATTTTCAACCCTTCATCAAGGTGATAACACAAGAAAATCAAGGCCTTAGCACAGTCTTGGGTGGATGCTTTAGTTTTGTCTTTAATGGCATCTCTAAGACCCATTGCATCTACATGGATTTTAGCATCCAACACCCATGTTATATAGTTCTTGCCCGAAATTTCAAGGGCAACGAACTTTCTTTTCATAATGTCAGTCATAATTGAAAAAAGGAGAAAAGTTATACTTTAATCTTCCCAAAAGCTTCTTGAGACGGTAGAGTCTTGTGCTGATAACGTTTAATGAAACAATAAAAGAAGAAGAACAATATTGCAGAGAAAGAGAGAGGGAAATTCTTATTGAATTTTGGGATGATTTACAATGGGATAAAACCCCTCTATTTATAGGAAAAAAATAACTTAGTCACAAAGTAAAACTCTTTACAAAATAGGCATTCACTCTAATTACAATTCTATTCATAACAATCTTAGAATTGTATCCAATTTTTTGTTCTCTTAAATATCCTAACAATATATTGCCAACAGTTTATATAAACATGAATTAAGACGGAGGAAGTAGCAAAGCTAACAGGATAAAATTAGATAAGAGAGGGTTGTTCCGGTGATCATCACCTAAAGTTATGAGTTTGAGTCACCAAATGAGCAATAGTTCCAATAAAAGGGATCAAAGAAGAATTAAATGGAGGGGAATTTAAAAAAAAAGAGGATAAAATAAAATAAAATAAAAAACTAAAAAACTGAGTGGACCGAAATAACATAGTACCGTACTCTCTGGAAATGGGAACTAAAGTCTTGTGCAATCAGCAACGTACAGGCTACAGCTTTGCTTTTGAACGTTAATTCTTTCACCAACCAGGGCAAAATATATCACCATCCAACGCATTGATAAAGTTTTCCATGATTGAGGTATTATGTACTATGATTAAGTGATTAACCTAGCAACAGATCACTTAATTATATATATATATAATTATAATTGTAGGCGTAGGCGTTTGAACAATATTTAGATCATGAAATTATAATTGTTGTTTTTTCAACATTTTGATTTTCTTTAATCAATATTTAAGATTTACATAAGTGTTTACCGTGATA
Source organism: Nicotiana tabacum (assembly GCF_000715075.1). Lineage (NCBI taxonomy): Eukaryota > Viridiplantae > Streptophyta > Magnoliopsida > Solanales > Solanaceae > Nicotiana > Nicotiana tabacum. Next base: position 44,780 of record NW_027438576.1, read on the forward strand.
ATGGTAATAACAATTAAATTTATTGATGGGACTCTAAAAATACGTGATCTATTTTTATGCTAGTTGTTTAAGCAGTTGATGCTAGATATGTGAAGATAAAAGAGGAAATGCGAGCTAAAACGGAGTTATAATCAAACCGGGGGTTTAGCTATTCGGGCCTCGGACCAACCAATGAAAGGCCTCGAGGTCAATGCTTAGGCTCGGGCTCGAGCTATCGGGTATAACCGGGAAGGGGCTAATAGTTAGGATATAATTAAAGGAGGCTCTTCATGGCTAATGAGAAGCAATAAATGAAGCACAAGTATGCAGGCAATAAATATGAGCAATAATACCGAGAGAATATGTTAGAGAGAGAAGAAAGAGTTCTTGTATATTTCGTGTAGAATAGTTGGAGCAACAACAACCCTTTACAAAATGGTAAGGATCCCCTTTATATAGCAGGTGAATCCCGTCATAGTACAAAATACATTAATTGTAAAGGTATGGAGATGGGATGGCTAGACGTGACACTTTGATACAAGTTCCGGGCATGACGACTTTGTCAGACTTAGCCGCGTGCCTTGGGAATTCCCAATTTTTACTCTAACCTCGATCGACATTCACTTTAGGTCGGGCCTCGACGAGCTTCGAGGGAGGGAACTCGGTCCCAGCTTCGCGTCCTCGAGGCCTCGAGGTATTCTTTTGAAATGAACTAATAGCAAGAAATTGGGCCCCCTGATTTTGCCGCATACAGATAGTCTCCGCGTTTCCTAGAACGAAGTGATGGGAAATGATTCTGATGTCCGACTCCTCGGGCTTCCCATGACGATGTCATGCCGATGACGCAACCTATGGCGTGTGTTTTCACGATAACCAGGACATTTCATGGACTTGTCTTTTCGACGCCATTCAATACGCTGTCGATTCCCGTTCTTCAAAGTGACATTACCGACGTCGATTCAGTTCTTCAAGAACGCGGTAATTGTACCTGCCGATCAGTCTTCTTAAGGCATTGATGGTCATGTCATTATCTCCTATAAATGGAGGTATTCTGGCGTTATTCCTCTATCCAAGTGCCTTCCTCCATTCATTCATCCCTTTCTTCTCACCATCTTCCTCCATTGTTAATCACCATGTTTGGAGTTCACGGCCTTATGGTTGTTTGGTTGTTTGGCAGCATTCTCATCGGCCGTGTGGTGGCCTTTTGCCTGAGCATCCCTTTGTCGATCTAGATCATACCATCTTGTTGTTGCTGTTGTTGTTGTTATGCCTGTTATTGTTGTCCTTATTGGCTCGAGATGATGATACACGGGGGATCGATTTTCCCCATTTTAGAAATTTATTCGGACTATATACCGTTGCTCGCTCTCCTACCCTGGACTGGTGTGGCACTTCACCCCTTGGGTTTCTTCCCAAAGGGTAAAGTGGCACAACCGGCCGTTGAGGCTGGGGCCCGCCGAATCTTCAACCTTTGGCTTCAACGGGTTATGTCTCTTTTTTCTGCCTCTTCTGCATCCTCCCCCTTTCCTCTTCTTCATCTTCTCCCTCGACGGAGTTATTCCATGGGATTGAGATGGGAACCTAGAGGAGGCGGCGATCGAAGGAATTGCCTTCGAGGATGCGAGCTCGAGGAGGTGGCGCTCGGAGATGATGCTACGGGAGATAAACCTTCGAGGGTAGACTAGGCCCTTAGGCTTCCTGGGTGTGCACCCCTTCGCTTCTTTGTTTCTGTATAAGGACCCTTTGCGGCTTTTGTAATCATATGTAAGGACCCCTCGAGGGCCGTTGTAAGCAAATGTTTATGAATATAAAGATATTTTCTTGACTTCTGCCTTTGATACTTGCCATATTCTTTTGCATTTGCAAGGATTCTGAATGTATGCCTCTGTTGACGATCGCCAATATCTAACTCGGATGTGAGTATTCCTTCCGATCTTTGGTTGATAGAAATGGCTCCTTTCCGAGCCCACCGTTGTTCCTCAGACCAAGCCTGAAATGGTTCATTTGACTTGGGTCATCAGGACCCTTGAGTCACGTGAAGATAGCGCATCGAACCTTGAATTTTTTGATCGTGGTCTCTGAGTGAAGGTCAGCTTCAGGTACCTAGAGGTTTACATTGAACTTGATGTAGATAACCTTTTAAAGCATTGTAGATAGGTCCCTGAGGAGGGGACCCATATTTAGGCGATGTCCTGAGGTTGAGCCCTCATGGACGGAGCTCTAAGTGCTTACTTTCTTCTTGAGAGGAACCCTCAGGGTCGGATACCACCTCGGAACTGGAGATGATGTTGTTGGCCTTTTGAAGCCTAAATTCTCTTTGATGGAGGTCCTCAAGGTCGGGTACCACCTCAGGACTGGAGATGATGTGGCTAGCTTTTTGAAGCCTAACTCCTCTTTGATGGAGGTCCTCGAGGTCGGGTACCACCTCAGAACTCGTATTGAAGTCATTGGCCTCCCGGGGCCTAACTTGGGTAGGTGGGCTGTTGTTGTTTTTCCCTATATATATATATGGGGTTGCTCCCGCTTCATGGGAGATCCCACTATTTTAGATAGCTATCCTTCCGTTTCGGCGTCGCGTCCTTCGTTACCTTAGCACCAAAGTGTTTGTGTAGGTTCCCGGTTTACTTTGCTAGTCTTGCCATAGCCATGGATGTTACTTCAGGGTCTGCCCGACAGGGAGGGGAGAGTTCCACTCCCAGTGCTCAGGATCCATGGGAGTTTACCTTGAAGACTATGTCTTCGATAAGAGGGGAGCACCTTGAGTTGGTGAGGAGAGACTGCGGATTGGGCGAGGGGGTAGCGTTACAGGCGCTTCCCCCGGATGAGGGTATTACGGACCTTGCCGATGGATTCCTGAACGTGTACTTGTACCCTTTTGCACTGGGCCCCCTTGATAGGGTCATGCTCAAAGTATCGGGTTACTTTGGCGTAGATACATCCGTCGTTCTAACAAATAGTGCTGATGATGAGGTTCTTTGTGGAGAAGGCAGGGCTTGAATTCACGTTTAGTCATTTTTTCAGGTTGTACCGACCCTTTCATCATCGAGGCCTGCTAACCTTGTGGTGTTGTTTGTCTATGCCCTTTGTTGTTGATGATGGGGAAGATGGAGATCGAGAGTGGATTAGTCGATTCGTCCGGGTCCGGACGGTTGACGTTATTCCCGTGGAACTTATGCCATTCTCCAAGGAATGGAATTATACGAGTAAGTGGAGCATCTCGTGCTTTCTCAGAATTGCTCATGGTGGAAGCTAGTTTAGTAATCATGTTTCCTCCTTTTCTGCAGCAATTTCATAGGCGCCAGGCGAAGTTCCTGATCTGCCTAGCTGGGTCCAGAAGCTGGAGACCCATTCGACTTGTGACGAGCGTAGGTGGCTAGCTGTCTCCCGGGGTAGATGGGAAGCAAAATATCATGGTATGTGTGTATGTTTCCTTTTCCTCATCCCTCTTACATTTGGGAACACATTTTCCCCTTTTCATGTATTAATTTTGGCGTCATAGGTATGGGAGGGTCTCCGAGGGCGAGGTTGTGCTCCTCCGGAGAGGGGGAGATGTTGCCAGCTTCCGAGCCTAAAGACGACAATAATAAACGGGATATCCATTTGCAGTGCGATGGCACTCACAACAAGGCGAAATGGGGCCGAGTCCTTGAGGAGAAAACATCATCCGAGCCTACTGCACCCAAAGTTTCCATTTCTGGAGAGGCGGTTCCTCTGAGCGATCGTGCTTCGACCGTGGCTGATTCTTCTAGGGCCGAAGGGAATAGATCAACAGGGGTGTGCTCGGCCTTCGAGGAAGTCCGCCAACTCCACTTTGCGGTGAGCTTTGTCACAGTCTTTCCGAATTTCGCGTCTTCCTTCCTTATCGAGCTTTTCTTTTGCAGGCCTTTGGTAGGCTTAGGTCTGAGCTGCTCCATCATGGGGATAGGCTCTAGAAAGCTCTGGATGGGGGTAGGTCCCTTGGGCTCCTTTGCGAGGAGAAGGAAGTTGAGCTGGCACACTAGCGATATGAGGCATACCGGAGCTCGAATTATGAGGGCTATTTGATGGAGCAGGTAACTTCCCGTCCTGGGCAGGTATGTGTTTCACCTTTTAACTTCTCATGTTAACTCTTTGCCTATCCCAGCTGCAGAAAAAGTTAGAGGCCCTGGAACGCCTTAGGGGTAAAGCCGACCGAATCAGGAATGACTACGGCAAGCTAAGAGCTCAGGCTCAGGCTCAAGCTTCAGAGGAGAAAGGTGCCTTGGCTAAAGTTCCTTCCTTCGAGGTCCAACTCCGCTTAGCTCGTGATAAAGCTTTAGTTCAAGCGGATATGATTACGAAGCTTGAATCCGAACTTTCGAAAGTCATGGCTGAGATTGTTGATGCTCGGACCAAAGCAGCACTGAGCTGGATTAAGGCCGATCGGGAGATGGCGATTTATTTGAAGGATGCTACCGATGACCAAGACGAGTTGAAGAGGGTCATCGATCGTGAAGAGTGTATCAAAGAATATGCTTGTTGCAGATCTCGAAGAAGAGTTCTCGAGGAGATCGGTGCCAGAGGTTTTGTTCTCCTAGAAGAGTTGGCACGAGTGAGGGCAGACAAGCGTGGTGCTCGGTTATTCCTGTCCGACGCTGAAGAGAGTGAAGATAAAGCTGATAGGTCGTAGCCCTAGCCATTTTGTATGCAATACCTTCAGAGCGTGTTTGTAGATGGAGAATGCATTTTTTCTCATATGTAAATAAAAGAAACTTGAGGCTTTATTTCTTCTGTACCCCTTTTTGCTTCGCTTCTGACTAGGTGGACTAGTTTCAGAGTTGGTGAGAATCCTTAGATTCGTGACATGGCTCTGGGGCTCATTAGGAAGGCCCGGGGGCTCTTATGCGTTCGGTCGATGCGACCTTTAGTGTAAGCTGGTATTAGAGCTCTTATGCTTTTGCTCAACTATTTTGGGTTTAGTCTCTTATTCGGGCTTCGACTTGAGCTCATTCGACCCTCAAGCTTTTCTGTTTGCATGAGCGGGCGAAAATGGCTCTTAAGCCTTGCCCTTGGAAATTTGTATTTTAACTATTTTAGGTTCAGTCTCCGAGTCAGGTTTTGACTCGAGCACAATTGACCCTCATGTTCTGTATTTGCGTGGGCTGGCGACAATGGCTCTTATGCCTTGGGTCGAAGCGACCTTTTATATGCACGGCCCTGAGGCTCATTAAGCTGGTCATAATGGCTCTTACGTTTTGCCCTTAAGTATATATAGTTAACTATTTTGGGTCCGGTATCTGAATCGGGTTACGACTCGAGCTCATTTTGACCCTCAAGCTTTCAAATTTGAAGCTGGAGACAGTGGCTCTTATGTTTTTGGTCGTTGCGACCTTTTAGTGCCTGTGGCCCTGAGGCTCATTATGCTGGCGATAATGGCTCTTACACTTTGCCCTTGGGAATATGTAGGCTTTGTTTTCCTCTCGTTAAGGAATTTTGAAATGATTTTGCCTGACCCGTCGTTAGTTCGGGAAGAACCTTGATTTCAAGTCGTTTGTGGCGATGTTCGAGCGCCTCAGAAGGTTTGGCTCGTAGGCTGAGTAGCTCGAAGTCTTGTGATTTGGAGCTGACATTGTCAAAGCTCTTTTGCCTGTCGAGGGTAGCTTGTTTAACCGGTTCTTTTTGAAGTAGATTTGAAGTAATGGCCTTATAATTTTGTAGCAACGGTCGGGCGTCCCCGAGTCGCGTTAATTTGACTGATACAGCCGTATGACCGTAGTCATTGGTGTTTGGCCGGAGCTATTTTTGGTCCCGAGTGTAGTAGTTTAGGCGTCTATATCGAGGGTATGCCCTTTCGAGAGTCTTACAAATGCGATATATAGCCTAAACTTCGGAATTGAGTTTATGCTTGTAGTAAGGTCTTACAAAATTTTCATGCCTTTTGAGGTCTTACAGTTTTGTTGATACTTGGTACAAGTATGATTCATGCCTTGTTTGAGGTCTTACTGTTTTCGTTGAACTTAGTACAAGTATGATTCATGCCTGGCTTGAGGTCTTACAGTTTTTACATGGCGTTGAGGTCTTACAGTTTTTTCATGCCTTTTGAGGTCTTACAGTTTTGTTGATACTTGGTACAACTATGATTCATGCCTTGCTTAAGGTCTTACAGTTTTCGTTGATACTTGGTACAAGTATGATTCATGTCTAGCTTGAGGTCTTACAGTTATTTCATGACGTTGAGGTCTTACAGTTATTTCATGCCGTTGAGGTCTTATAGGACCGAGTCTGCCAGCTCGGGGTCTTATGGCCTCGAGTTTTTAAATGAATGGCGATTGGACACAGTCTCTGAGTCGTCGAGTTTTCTTTGGCTCGGGAGCCATTACTCATGGGCTTGGAATTGGCTCATTGAGGGCTTATGATTTTGGAGATTCCAAACCTATGATGCCAGTCTCCAAGTGTTCGGGACGTTTTTCTTTTCTGGGGATGTTTCGTAGTTTTTGTGCTACCTCCTTGAAGGCTTATGAGTTTGGAGTTCCGACCCTGGGTTATGTAGGTGTCGAGTTGTTGACGCCAGTCTTCGAGTATTTTGGGGCGTTCTCGGTGGAGGGATCTTTTCTGTGAAAATGCTAAGTTTCCTTTGGAGTACGATATGCTTTGGCGAAAGATATTCCTTGATTGCTTGGCATAATTACATGTTGTTTTGTTGCCGGGGGTCCGGCTTACGCGGACACAGTTCATTTGATCATTTGGCCCGATACATCATTTCCTATTGGAAACTTATTCTTCTTTCCTTGGTTTTTCCAAGTGGATGACCTCTTGAGGGGGTTCCTCCAGTGTTCAGGGTTGATTGAAAAAGAAGCCTTGTATGCTTGTTGGATCCTCCTTAGGTAGCCTGTAGACGTTGCATCATTAAAAGCCTTGCCGGTGAAACCCTCTTCGGGACAAAAAGCTTGGCCGAAGTAAAAGAGTGCAATGAATGCCTTTAAGGCCTTGAGATCTTCGGGTTGGGTTAGCACTTTCGACTACCCTGATCGGGCGCCTGCACATGGGTTAGTGTAAGATAATGAAAAAGGTAGGTGGTCTTACCTTATCGTGGGATGCGTCAGCGATGTTCCAAGGTCTGATGTGTCCCTATTATTTGGAGCGAGGACTCGGTACTGTCCTCCGCTGTGTTTGATCGGTCTTAACTGAAGACGTAGTTTGATTATCCTTTGGCTCTTTCGAGAGTGGAGATTTTGGTACCGGCGCTACGTTAGGTACCGCGAACACTTTCCTTGTCGCGTGCTGTTCCTCGTAGATGGTTTTAACCCCATTCTCTATCGTAAATTTCATCATTTAGTGGAGGGTGGATGGTACCGCTTTCATGCAGCGTATCCTTGGTCGCCCGAATAATGTGTTGTATTTCATGTCTCCTACAATGATATGGAAATTGACATTTTAGGTCGTGCCGGCCACGCTAACTGGGAGAGTGATTTCTCCGTTCGTTGTTTCAATTGTCGTGTTGAATCCATTAAGGGCTTGAGTGGCGGGAACGATTTGGTCTAGCGGTCCGAACTGCACTATTACCCTTGACCTGATAATGTTGGCCGAACTACCTGGATCTACGAGCAAATGTTTTATTTGAAATGAATTAACGAGGAAAGAGGTTACTAGGGCGCCGTTATGAGGTTGGGACGAGGTTTCAGAGTCCTCCTCATTGAATGCGAGGGTATTTTCGGGTACGTATCCCCGAGTTCGCTTTTCTCTGATGATGGATATTTTTGTCTTTTTCATCACTGGTTCCTGGGGAGTGTCGACCCCCCCCAATATCATGTGGATAACATGTTGTGGCTCATTTGCTTCGTTTTTCTTGGTCGTGCGTATTATGAAGTTCACGTACTAAGTCGTGATTCCTTCGGGGAAGGATCCGACTGAATAGGCCTGGTCCATTATGCGTCCCTAATTTTGCTGATGGCGAACACGATATCCGACACATCAACACAGAAGTCATATTCTAATAGGAGAGGTTCCCCCGTTGGTCCCGTATCCCCGTCGAATCCGCCTCTATTGGTGAGTCCCCGAGGGTTCTGTTCACCAATCGATCGTTGCGAGATGGATTGCATCTCGGGGCATTACTCATATCTTCGGGTGTACAGTTGGTACCTCTCTCTATTTGATTTTGACTCCTTCGCTAGGAGTCTGCTCGGATATACTGAGCCCGAGGGGGCTCTCATCTGGTCATCTTCGACCCTGATCTTTGACTGATACCGGTTGTGACGTCCGACCAGGTTATGGCAGGATACTCTATCAGATTCTTTTTCCCCTGCCTTGAGGCCACTGAGCTTCGTTCATTCGAGCCTTCAGTGAAGGCCTGCACCGTCCAATCGTCGGAGACCGGGGGTAGTTCCATTCGTTCCGTTTGGAAGCAAGATACGAATTCTCGCAACATTTCATTCTCCCTTTGCTTAATCTTGAATACGTCGGACTTCCTTGTTGCTACTTTAATGGCACCGGCGTGTGCCTTTATGAAGGAGTCTACCAGCATGGCAAATGAGTGTATGGAGTTGGGAGCTAGGTTGTGGTACCACATCATGGCCCCCTTCGAGAGCGTTTCTCCGAACTTCTTCAGTAAGACAGACTCGATCTTGTCGTCTTTTATGTCGTTTCCCTTTATTACGCATGTATAGGCAGTGGCATGTTCGTTTGGATCTGAGGTCCCGTTGTATTTTAGGAGTTCTGGCATTCTGAACCTCTTTGGAATGGGTTTCAGAGCCGCTTCCTTTGGGAACGGCCATTGCACAAACTTCTACGAATCTACACCTTTCAGGACCGATGGTGCGCCCGGGATCTGGTCAACCCTGGAGTTATAGGTCTCGACCTTCTTATCATTGATTGCTATCATTTCTCGTCCGATTCGATCCTCTTGGTGAGGTGTTCAAGCATTTTTATGATGGCAGGGTCGGCTATCGATCCGTTATTGCTCGATCTCTTAGGTATCTGTTCGGCTGGGGGAGCTGTCCCCGGTGCTACCGTGCTGGGAGTCATTGGGTGGCTTTGCAGTTGAGCGATAGCCTACTGTTGTGCCTGCAATATTTCAAAAATAACATGTAGGCTAACTTCCTGTTCTTCTCGAGCTGGGGTTTTTTGGGATTCCTATTGGTTATCGTGTTGTATACTCCTGTCGGTGTGTGAGGTTTCGCCGACCTGCTGTGTGTCTTGCAAACTCGCATCCCTTGGAATCGGTCCAGGTGCGTTATCGGGGTTCTGCGGTGGCGCGCCAATAATTAGAACAACCACATTATTTTCTCCGTGGTTTTCAAGTTCGTCATTCTCAGCTCTGTTCACTGAGCTAGGCATTTTGACATGAAATCGAAGATCTTGGACAAGAAAAAGTGTGAACGATAACTTACGTTGTGTAACGAAACCAGCAAGAAAATAATTACTATTATTTTTAGCCTCACAGTGGGCGCCAATCTGTTTACCATGAAAATGGTAATAACAATTAAATTTGTTGATGAGACTCTAAAATACATGATCTATTTTTATGCTAGTTGTTTAAGCAGTTGATGCTAGATATGTGAATATAAACGAGGAAATGCGAGCTAAAACTGAGTTATAATCAAACCGGGGGGTGTAGTTATTCGGGCCTCGGACCGACAATTGAAGGGCCTCGAGGACGATGTCTGGGCTCGGGCTCGAGCTATCGAGGATAATTGGGAAGGGGCTAATAGTTAGGGTATAATTAAAGGAGGCTCTTCATGGCCAATAAGAAGCAATAAATGAAGAACAAGTATGCAGGCAATAAATATGAGCAATAATACAGATAGAATATGTTAGAGAGAGAGGAAAGAATTCTTGTATATTTCGTGTAGAATAGTTGGAGCAACAACAGCCCTTTGCAAAATACTAAGGATCCCCTTTATATAGGAGGGGAATCCCATCATAGTACAAAATACATTAATTGTAAAGGTATGGAAATGGGATAGCTAGACGTGACACCTTAATACAAGTTTTGGGCAGGCCGACTTTGTCAGACTTAGCCGCGTGCCTTGGGAATTAATCATTTTTACTCTAACCTCGATCGACATTCACTTTAGGTTGGGCATCGACGAGCTTCGAGGGAGGGAACTCGGTCATAGCACGCGTCCTCGAGGCCTCAAGGTATTCTTCTGAAATGAACTAATAGCAAGAAATTGGGCCCCCTGATTTTGCCGCATACAATAAGGAAAAATTCAATTTGAGGGGCCATGAATCAAACAATATAACTGAATAACACAGAAGATTAAGAACTTTAATGGTATGCCCTCAAAGAATGAGCGTGAGACCAAATATACCCTCCATATGGGGACATTTAAAATAAGGGCATATTTGAAGTAAATATATGACATCAGGGGCATGTTTATGCCAAAGTATTAACGACGGGCAAATTCGCTCAATTTCACATAGTTTAAGGCCTTATTTGGACCTTTTTCCATTAAAAACTATTTGATGTGTTTGACAGTTTGAACATCATTTTGACTTTGGAAAGAAAGTTTGAAATTTTGTTAGGAAAAACTTTTTTTTGAGCAAACAGGAAATAGATATATTAATAACTAAGGAACATCTAGTACATAGTCAACATAAGATGTATCACGGAGGACGCATTGGTTCCCTAAGCTTGCTAATAGTTGGCAAGCTTCATTACATAGTATTTTTTCATGGGTAGTGGATTCAAGTCTATCACTTTCCACAATTCTATTACATCAAAAGGTGGTCCAACAAAAACTTTTTTACTGGTCTCTTGTGCTTTACTTCCTCCTGCCACTCCAAAACTTGATTGTCCCTATTTAGGATCCCTTTTGCTAGTTGATAGCAATCATATTCCCCTGCCTGAAAGTGTGCTGGAGAGTAACCCTCTGCTGGTGAATTAAGGACTTGCAATCATTAATTATTTTGTTAAATAATTTATTACCAACTTGTATTGCCTGGATTACCTCTGAGCAGTCTGTCTCTATCTCAAGTGGGAAGAGATTCCACTCTTTTTCTGTTCTTAGACCTTCTCGTAGAGCTTTTAATTCTGCTCCTAGTGAGCCATTTGCATGTGTTAGTTTTGCAAAACCAACTACCCAGCTACCTTTTGCATTTCTGAAAATACCACCTAAACCCCAATTTTCATTATAGCTATGAAAACTGGCATCCACATTTAGTTTGAACCAACTCTAGAGGGTTTGAACCAGTTGATTTTTATAAGAGTTTTGGGAGGGTTAATAGAGATTTTTCCTTGAATAATTTAAATTCAATGGCCCTTTGCAAAATTTGATAACCACTGATTTAGCTGGCAGTGTTATTGTGGTTATTATTATTTCTATTAACCCAGATGTTCCAAATGAAGAAGGGAAAGTAGGTGTTCTAGTTTATGAAGTCATTTTTGATAGGAAAGTTGAAGTCCTTTATTTGGAGAAGCCAATGTTTCCCATTTTGGTTAATAAGGTGGTTCCCTTGAAGGCCGGACCAGAGTTTGCTGACAGCTTTGCAGTCGAGGAAGATGTGCTCTATTGATTCTTCATAAGGGCTTTTACAGATTGGACAGTTAGGGTCAATGTTTAGTCCAATCTATGAAAGGTATTTCCTGCAAGGAATTCGATTGTGAAGGCATTGCCATAGGAAAATTTTGATTTTTTTGGGACAGTCCAATTTCCAAATCCATTCAAGTTCTAAGTTAGTGTTATTAGGAGATTCCAACAGTGTATAACAAGATTTAGTAGTAAAGACCCCCTAGTGGTGAGAGACCAAATAGGTAAGTCAATTGAGGGACCCTTTTGACGGATTTTTGTTTTGGTGATATTAGCTATTAAACCCGGAGGGGGAGAGAAGGTTAAACAGTTTAAATTCCAATTGGTACCATCAAAGATATCTCTAATTTTTGCGGAAAAATCTTTTGCTGAAGGAGAGCCTATAACTAGGTCCCTTAGGTTACCAATATTTGGAATCCAATTGGCCTCCAATAGATTAAGATTGGAATGGACGTGTGGGGACCATATGATGCCCTTGGAGAAGATGTCTCACTCTTTGCAAATGTTTTTCCAAAGGAGAGAGGATCTATTTGTATAGGAACTATTGCAATAGTAAGAGATGATAAGCTTTGCCCAAGGAATTAGTGCATTTGTGAGAAGTCTCCAACTTAAACTAGTGAGAGTACAAAGGTTTTTATTAAGAGCATTATGGATACCTAATCCACAATATTTTTTGGGTTGGCATATAGTGGGCTAGTTCACTATGTAAATTTTCCTTTTCTTCATTGTACTACCCCATATGAAGTCCCTTTGGACTTTGTTAATCTCTTTTAGGGTTTTCCTGGGGAGGAGAGTGTATTGCATGTAATGGTTTAGGATCGAATTAAGGCATGATGTCGCAAGAGTTGTTCTTCCTACCAAACTAACGAATTTCATTTTCTAGGATGCAAGTTTGGTTCTCATCTTATCAATGAGGAATTGGTAGTCCCTATGTTTGGGGCTATAGTGAAGGATAGAGAAACCTAGGTATGTGCCAAAACTGTTACTCTTTTTAATACCTAACGAAGTGGTAATGTCATTGTTGATTGAGTGGTTACAATTTAGTAGTGTTGATGCTTTGACCTGATAGAGAGCAAAATTGGTCAAGCCCATTTTTAATAGCTTGACAAGATTTAGTATTAGCTCTATCCATTAGAGTAAGGTCGTCAGCAAATAATAAGCGGGAGATTTTGGACATTTATAACCTAAGGATATGGGGTCCCAATTTTTGATGTCCACTTGATGTTCTATGTATTTAGTGAGCATTTCTAGGCAGAGGATAAAGATATAAGGGGAGATGGGGTCGCCTTGCCTAATACCTCTACTTGGTTGAAAGTAATTTGTAACAAATCCATTGACTAAGATTGCTATTTTATTGGTAGAAATGCAACTTAGCAACAATTTGGAGAATTTGGAGGGACATTAAAGAAATTCAGGGTGTGACGAACAAAAGACCATTCAAGACGATCAAAAGCCTTTTCTAAATCGATTTTAAGAATCATATGGCCCTGCTTGCCTTTCAGTTTATTAAACTTAGAAATCATTTCCTGGATGATGATAGCATTATCAGACGCTCTTCTGTTTTTCATGAAGCTAGCCTGATATGGACTGATCAATTGATCTAGGAACGGTTTAAGATGGTTGGCTAGAATCTTAGTGATTATTTTATAGATAATATTGCATAAGCCAATGGGTCTGAAATTTTTAATGTTGTTTGCATTATGGATTTTGGGAATGAGGCATAGAAATATTTTGTTAATATCCGGAGGGATTTCCTGATTGTTAAAAATATCATGACAAAGATTACTAACAGAATTCCTTATATGGTACAAATATTTTTGGAAAAAGAAGGGGTGTAGACCATCTCGACCAAGAAACTTGAAATGTTTGAACGAGAAAACTACTCTTTTAATCTCATTATCTAGAAGGGGGTTATCCAGATTATCTAGGTTAATCTTATTACATCTGGATTGTGGATTTAGGGGTTAGCCTAGGTAGAGTGAGAATGAGAAGAGGTAAAGTAGCTTTTTAGGAAAAACATTGAATTTCACTTGTAAATATTGTTCATATTAGTTTTTCAACTTCAAACTCTCTATTATGTTGGAAGTGAAATAATAAAATAAATTTTAAAACAAACATTCATTTATACTGCAAGTTGAAATTTAAGTAATAAAATAATTCTAATGACCAAATGGTGTGCTATTATATTACTCCCTCCGTTTCAGTTTATGTGAACCTATTTCTTTTTTGGTCTGTTCCAAAAAGAATGACTCCTTTCTAAATTTGGAAACAATTTAGCTTAAATTTCCAATTCTACCCTTAATGAGAAGCTTTTACAACCACACAAATACTCTGTGCCCCTTTTTGACTTGTTTAGGACCACATATTCTAAAAGACAGTCAAACAGGTTCACATAAATTGAAATGGAGGGAGTAATTTTTTTTAAAAGAGCTCAAAAATATTCCTATCGCATGCAATTTTTTAAAATGAAACGTGTGATATTCCAAATCCAATATCAACCACAGATGCAATGGCGTGTAGTCGATGAACAAGTCAGAGTCACGAACCCAACGTTTTACTCTCACTTTATGTGTGAAGTAACTTCTTGAAATCTATATGTTGAAAAGCCAATTACCATTGTGTATTCGTAACCAAAAACGTTACAATAATGGCGTCTGTGATTGAGCAATGTCAAGTTGCGCCATCTCCCGGCAGGGCAACTAAATTGACACTCCCTCTTCCACATTTTGACCATGTTTGGTTAGCTTTACACCGCATGCGGTGGATTTTATTCTACAAGCTTCCTATTCCCAAACCCGATTTCGTCCAAACTATTATTCCTAGTCTTAAAGATTCACTCTCCCTCATTCTCAAACATTATTTACCCCTAGCGGGCAATGTTGCTTGTCCACAAGATGGAAGTGGTTATCTTGAGTTGCGTTATGTAGCAGGAGATTCTGTATCTGTTATTTTTTCTAAGAGTACTGATATGAATTTCTATTATCTCGTTGGTAACCATCCTCATAATGCTAAGGATTTTTATCACTTTATTCCTCAGTTAGCGGAACCTAAGGATGCACCTGGGGTCAAATGAGCCCCGATGTTAGCCATTCAAGTGGCACTGTTTTCGAATCATGGCATATCCATTGGTTTCACTAACCATCATGTTGCTGGTGATGGAGCTACCATAGTACGTAAAGTTTGTAAGGGCATGGGCTTTGCTTAATAAACTCGGTGGAGACGAACAATTCTTAGCTAATGAGTTTATTACATTTTATGATCGGTCCGTAATCAAAGACCCTAATGGAATAGGGATGTCTATATGGGCTGAAATGAAGAAATATAATCACATGATGAAGATGTCTGACATTGTGACTCCTCTTGATAAGGTTCGAGGTATATTTATTATAACATAGGATGACATCAAGAAGCTCAAGAATTTAATATTGTCAAGACGAGCTAACCTAACTCATGTAACATCTTTCACTGTAACATGTGCTTATGTATGCTTGCTTAATAAAATCAGAGGCCCGCAATAGGGGAAGAGATAGACGAGAATGGAGTGGAATTCTTCGGATGTCTAGCAGATTGCAGAGCACAGTTCAATCCACCACTTCCTCCATCTTATTTCGAGAATGCCCTAGTCGGATACGTTGCAAGAACAAGACATGTTGACTTAGAAGGAAAAGAAGGTTTTACAATTGCTGTGAAAGTAATAGGAGAAGCTATTCAGAAAAGGATGAAGGACGAGGAATGGATCTTGAGTGGTAGTTGATTAGAAGAATATGACAAAGTAGATGGGAACGGAATAGTTTCAGTTACTGGATCACCAAAGTTTGACTTATATGCTGCTGATTTTGGTTGGGGAAGACCAGAAAAGTTAAGAGTTCATTTCTATTGACAGCGGTGATAGCATATCCATGTCCCTTAGTAAGTCCAAAGACACAGATGGATATTTAGAGATTTGTTTGTCTTTGACCAAAACTCGAATGAATGCTTTTGCTTCTATGTTCACCCACAGGCTTAGCTTTCTGTAGCAGGCTGGTATGAGTTTGTATTGATTGAACTCAAAATACAATTACAGTGAAGAATCTAAGAACTGGACTAGGAAAATACACTAAAAATGGCAATCTATATATCTATATAAAAGAGGGGCATTAAAATCTGACGTGGCACCTCTCATCATTCAGAATACATATCTTCTTTTTTTGCTCAGTTTTTTGGGTTTTTACCCTATTTTCCTATTTATTTGCTATACTAAAAACCAAAAGCCACATATTAACTTCTATTAATTACGCCTGTCTCTTTATAAAAAAAAATTCCGTTCTTTTTTGGCGACTTACCCTTCTCAAAACGTTTTCCGTATATTTTCTCCAACGTTTCATTGAAAAGGCACCGCACCTGTTGAAGAAACCAAAAAATTACGTTTCATTGCCGCTGCAACTTTGAGTTTAGGGTTTTGATGGGTTGGTAGGGTAGTCACTTTGCTGCTAAAGTTTCTATATCTTTAGCGTATAACATATTTATGTATATCTTCTTATGCATTTTTATTTTACTATTTGATGTTTTACTTTTTGCTCCTTATTCTTCTTCTTTTTTTAAATAGCTGAATTAATTGGGTCATAAAAAGAGTTGGATTAGCATTAGTTCAATTACTCTAACTAATTTTTTGGTTAGCTTTTTATGATGTTAATTTTTCATATGTGTTTTGTTGCGTTTTTAGTATTTTCTGTTAAAAATGGATTTGAGAATTGAGATTATGAATGATTTTAAAAGTTATGATGCAAATAAGACAGATTGTTGGGTCTGTAGCCCGTTTTCTTCATCCTTGATGCTTCTAATCTGTCAACAAATATATTCGCAGAGGCACCATTGCAAAGAGCAAACTCAATAGCAAATCAAGTACTTACATTATAAAAAGGTTAGAAGTGTTTACGATCACTTCAACTTTTCGTACTATTTTTAGTTCGTCTATGTTCTTACTTCTTTTTATCTTGATTCTTGATATTGTTTGCTTATTTGAATTAGCAGGATTTTTATTTTTGAAGGTCCCAAGAAACGTATCTATCTTTTATTTCTTCTCAACTTTTACTTTTTCCTAATTTTCCCATTTATTTTTGTAAGCATCTTAATTATAAACCATCATTCCTCTTGATGAAAAGTTGGCCCCGTTTTATTTCTTCCTCTTTAAAAATTAATTCCTCGATGGTTGTTTCTCCTCTGTGTTCCATTGTTCATCTCTCTACATTTGTTTGAGAATCCACAAATATTATAGGTACTCTTTCGATCTTCTCTTTTTGGAAGTCAAGGTACGCCTTTTTTTTCTTTTCGTGTTTAGTTGCCTTCAATATACTTCGCCTATTTTATTTCCACACGACTTTGAAATATTAATCATTACGAATATGCAATCAGTCCGTTTGTCATTTCAATTCATAGTTGAAGATAAAGGCATTATTCGCTTAGCCAAGTAACGAACAACAGCATCATCAACTTAAAGAATATAATGGTATTGGACTACTACGATACTGCAAATTGCTCTCATAAACAGAGAATATGAATCTATGCAAATATTTAACTTTTTTGCTTCTTCCTTATTTTTTTCATTTATTGAAAGTTTATGAACCTTATAGTATTCCTCCATGTTTACTTAGTTTGTAAGTTTATGAACCTTATGGTATTCCTCCATGTTTCGTATAAAAATTCATATTTTTGCTTCATTAGGACCTTTACCCAAGGTTATTCCTTTCATCGCATATTTGGAGAAGTAATATCATTTGTTCAATAATAAGTTACTGTTTTCTAATTATCACAATGGTTATTTGGATACAGGAGGTGCCGCAGAATTCCTTACAATCCTAAAATTTTGGATGTTCCATATATGAATTGTACATACGGATGCACCATCTAACTCTCTAAATAAGTTCTGGGTTAAGTTTTTCATATTTTAATTTTTGGTTATGTATTTTCATTTTAAATTTTAGCTGAGCAATTTTTTATTTTCTATTATTATTTTAAGCTTTAATTTATTGTGTGTCAATGAAGAAATAGGAGGAGAAGGAAAAATTATTTAGCATGTTTAACTTGTAAGGATTTTCTTTTTGTTTAGTTGTATCCATGTTATAGTTGTAAAACTTCAGTTAAAACCGCTCTCAGTTTGGTTTGTAATATAAATTAAACACAATTGGCCTTAAAGAATTTAGTATTTGAAATTTTCACCATCTAATTTTTACTTTTGCAATTATATTTAAAAAACGGTCTTCTTTAACTGACAGAATTAAATTTTTTATTTCCTTTTTGAACGTCCTATTTGCAGTCTCTAATGGAAGGACGAATTTTAGGGATAAACTGGTTATATTCGCTCGCACACATTTAAGTTAGATAGAGAGATGATGTATCTTTTATTCATTTATGCAATAGATCGGCTATTTAATTTTGACATTCTCAAGGGGCTACAAAAAAAGGCGAAAGCCAAAATGCCAATAATTAATCAAGAAGAGCGAAAGGTGATCGAGAAACAAAAGAAAACAAAATAGTTGTGCTAAGAGCTAGCTTAAAAGAAGAAAATAACTCGAGATCGAATGTAAAGTTTAGGTTAAATGAAGATATTAATTTAGCTTGGCTTTTTAAATGTAGATATTCTCCCTTAAGCACGACTTAACTATGATATTATGTAAGATTTCGGACAATGATTCCTAATCAATTAAACCAGATATAATTGATGATATTAATAAGATTTCAATCAACATTTTTTAATAAATTAAACCAGATAAGATTAATTCAAGGATAAATGATAACACGATTTTCACACACATATATATACACACTACGTACTAAAGTTTGTTATTGAATAATTTTGTGTGGAAGTATAGGTTGTCGTAGTTTTAGTAACATTACTTTTGTTCCTTAGATATGCAGAGTACCATAGTATTTTATAAATTCATGGTTATTTTTGTGATCGCGCGAAGCGCGGGCTAATACACTAGTATATATATAAAGGAGGGAATAAAAATGATGACTTGACACCTCTCATAGACTAGGATTGCTATTTATCTTTTTTCTTATTTTTTTAGCTTTTTCTCTCATTGTTTGGTTCTTTTTTTATTTTCTATAATTATGTATTTTGTAACCGACTCTAACAATCAATTACACATGACTATACCTAAACGTTGTCATGCAAATAATAGCCGAAACGTTATGCACAATGAAAAGGTTTATAGTAATGGTTCTTCTCTTCTACAAATTGGTTGTATTTCATTTTATCTTCCTAATTGCCAATCCAATATTGAGATTCATTAGAAGCAGTAATGAGCAAAAACTGCGTATACTCAAATGAAGGACTTATATCAGGCAAAGCTTTAGAATTCTCCCTCTTGCTTTTTTTTAAGCGATAGAAATCTCTCCCTATTGCTTTCTCATTATTAATCATGGTAATATAATAGGAAGGAGACAAGTTGCTCGGAGGGACAAATTCAACGTATTCTTATACCAGGTCGATCGCTTTGGAATCATTTTTCCTTCTTTCTATATCTTTTTTTCAATTTATTGGCCTAGAATATTGTATTTGATGTAATTAATTTTTACCTAATTGTTTTGGGTAATTCATTGATGTGTTTTACCTGATAATAATTGTTTTCAAACACTATTTGTTCTCTTTTATTTCTCTGATTTGGCGGAGTAATTTTATTTTCCCTGTTTTTACTTTTTGGTGATTCACTCATATGTTTTTAGCTGATAATCATATGTTTTTCTATTGATGTTGTTCTCTTCTATTTTATTT